>NC_052312.1:32890861-33190861 GCF_016432855.1 Salvelinus namaycush
CTTTGTTCAGCAGTGACTGGGAAATTTGTGTTTGGGCTTTGAGCACCATTGACTAAGTTGATCCCTGTTAAGATGTAAAGAGGGTTAGGAAGAATTAGGCAACATTGATTGGGTTATACAACACCTGGCCTAGTATCCTCTCTGCGCACACACACACACACACACACACACACACACACACACACACACACACACACACACACACACACACACACACATGACTGTACACACATTGACACACACACACACATGACTGTACACACATACACACACACACACACACACACACACACACACACACATTATATCAGACAAGACAGATCAAGGGCCAGTGGATCTATACAGGCTGATGTCCATTTGGCCTGACTCATAGATATCAATGTAGACAGATGTAGTATCACTTCCTGTTGTGTAAGAATGGCATAGGGCTGTGATAAAGCTGTGATAAGCCTGTGATGAGGCTGTGATAAGTCTGTGATAAGGCTGTGATGAGGCTGTGGTGAGGCTGTGATGAGGCTGTGATAAGGCTGTGGTGAGACTGTGATGGGGCTGTGATGAGGCTGTGATAAGGCTGCTCTGTACATTACCTTTGTTTGACTATCTGTGTAGATCAACGAGGTCACTGTGCTGTAACCATCGCCATCCGCTCTCTCTCTCTCTCTCATTTTTACTTTATTGGCATGCAATAAACAGGTACTCTATATACAGCCAAAGCAAAAGGCTTTCAGATGCAAGTCATCGGTAAACCTCTCTCTGTCACGCAAAGGTGTTTCGTGACGGTTAAGTGTCTGGTATTTCAATGATAAATTGGAGCGAATGAAAGCATATTATAAAATGGGTTTGTATAATCGGAACGCTATTCACTAGGAAAGCTGGAGGAACTGACTGAAACTGTTTGTTGTTTGCTCGGATTATGCTGATTATGAGTTAGAAGTCTGTCATGTGATATTGGTTAGCCGCTCAGCAAAGTTTGAAATGTACTTATTTGTGTAGCTTTCACGTTAAACCCATAAATGACCATGACATAGCCTATATTTAGCTATTTTAGAACTTTTTAAACAGCCAGGCTATTCAGCTGCATAACGATGAGAAATGTGACAGCTAGCTGACCATTGACACGTTCACAGAACAGAGGAAAGCTGTGTATGAATAGAGAAGGGGAGATGGGCGTGTAAAGATGGTGTAGCTCCTCAGTTCCACAGCCCTCCACTCAAATGTGGGAACTTCGATTTAGCACTTACTGTACAGACAAATTCCACCTGAGGGCAGGCTCGGACTGCGCTTCACTCTGACTGGTGGGGTATCAGTCCATGGCGTCTAGGGCCCAAAGACACACTATGTATGGATCAAACTGGTATGGACCAAAATTGGTGCATATGGAACAATGAGCTGTTAAATGAAATAATATGTTCATACCAGCACTTTAATTTATATAGCACTCAAAACTTTTCTTTACAAGTCAAATCAAATTGAATACAGAATGTACAAGTGGGTAGGGGTAAAACTAGGCAATCAGGACATATAATAAACGGAGGAGCAGCAGTGTATGTGAAAGTGTGTTAATGTGTTAGTGTTTGTGGCGTCAATATGCATGTGTGTGTATGTGTGTGTGTGTGTGTGTGTGTGTGTGTGTGTGTGTGTGTGTGTGTGTGTGTGTGTGTGTGTGTGTGTGTGTGTGTGTGTGTGTGTGTGTGTGTGTGTGTGTGTGTGTGTGTGTGTGTGTGTGTGTGTGTGTGTGTGCGTGCGTGCGTGCTGAAGTGCCAGTGTAGTATGTGTGAGTGTGTGGTTAGAGTCTAGTGAGTGTGTGGGTAGAGTCTAGTGAGTGTGTGGGTAGAGTCCAGTGAGCGTGTGGGTAGAGTCTAGTGAGCGTGTGGGTGGAGTCTAGTGAGCGTGTGGGTAGAGTCTAGTGAGCGTGTGGGTAGAGTCTAGTGAGCGTGTGGGTAGAGTCTAGTGAGCGTGTGGGTAGAGTCTAGTGAGCGTGTGGGTAGAGTCTAGTGAGCATGCATAGAGCCAGTGCAAAATAATTAAGATAAATAAATACTAAAAGAGGTCAATGTAAATAGTCCGGGTAGCAAATGTTATATCATAAGATCAGTTATTGGGATCTGGATTACCAATGGTACATGACCGTAATACACGAAAACGACGCAAGGCCTGCCTCTCTTCTGCACACCACGCTGCAAACTCATGGCAAGTCATTACTAAAAGCTGATTGGTTTAGAGACCAGTGAGGCGGAGTGAAGGATGAGGTTGAGGAAATTAGCATACTTGAGGGTCATAAATGTGACAAGTTATGAAAAGTCATGGTGCTGAGAACCTCTTTATATAGACATTTATTGCACTCGCGGTAGCCTATATACAGTTGTGCCGCCTGGTCTATCTCAAACATCAGCATTTTACAACATTTTATTTAACCTTTATTTCCCATTGGGACCAAGGTTTCCTTTGCAAGGGAACCCTGAAGAAGAGACCTTATCTGGTATTCAGATACGAATAAGTAGGCAGCATTGAAAAAGAAGTCAGGAAACGATTTGTTTCACTTTTAGACCTCCTTGCTGAACTCAGAGGTGGAGGTTGCCTGCAGGTCAAGTACGGCGGTGAGATTGTCCCGAAGAGCAGTTATTTCAGACGGAGGACTGTGCGCTGTAGACTGCAGTGCACAGCCACCAGAACTAAACAAGCAGAACCTGCAAATAGAAACTCCAGTTTTCACTCCAGAAGGAGACATTTAAAGGGATTTTTTTCTTTTACTTTCATTAAGACTTCATGTCACGCCAAATAACCAGTTAAAAGGGACCAACAAGCCAGCTTCTCTGCGCTGAGACCGAACCCAGGCGAGCAATCCCCGATGAGGCTGGAGGCCGCCGCAAGGATGGACCTTATCAAGAAGCTATGGAGAGCACGCAAGCTGATCCTGGTGGTGCTGATCCCGCTGTCGCTGCTGCCGCTGCCCCTCATCCACCCCACCAGCGTGAGTACCCGAATTCATCATACCATGTCACTAGCATGACTAATATTGCGCATGGGTAGGCTGTCTGCATTGTTCTTCCGAGTTAGCCTAAAGTATATGAAGCAGAATAAAATTGGGGATGAGAACAGCTGTCAGTGTCTTTATGATTATATTTAGCCATAATACATAACCACAGTACAAATATTTCGATTTACATCATATTCCAATAATGCTTTGCTAATGGAAACTTGTTTTACGCATTTTGTTATGCACTTGGCGTCTGTGCGTAAAGTGCACCATTCCGCGTGTTTACACTTCACAGTAGGGTGCATTGTTGTACAGCGGTTGGCACCACAGGCGACTGGGAGAAAGGGAATCTGTGCCAAGCTATTAGGTTATATAACTCAGCTCAGCTATGTGGGGAAGGATCTGGTCGTTCTGTTTGTGTAGAACCACCTGCGGTTCCAGAATGCCCTCTCTCACCAATTACAGAATTTCTCAAGTTCAGAGAGGGACAGAACAATGGAGCATGTGGCCAGCTGCAGCTACAGAACCCACCATGCTCTGTTCTCCTGTGTCAGCCTGAGAGAATTGTACTACTGTGCCTCTCTGGGTTCAAACCCACGTTTCTTACTCCGGGACTGTGTTAGCCCACTGAACTAAAGCCTAGTCTTCAGGGTTCTTATTCATTATGATCTAAATCGCTAAACTGACCCTAGATCAGCACTCCTAGTCTGAGACGCTTTAGGGATCCTCCGTATCTCTGATAGCAGGATGAACTCAGCTCCTTGGGGTTTGAGTCAGGAGCCATAATGTCTGTCCAATGAGCAGATTAACTGACCTAACTGTGTTCAGAGAAGATCAGTAGAGCTCACACGAGGAAATGCAAACCAGTGTTTCCATTTAATCATCATTGTTCCTCTAGAGGAAGATAAGAGGAATTGGAACTATTGAGTGAATCCATTCTTAAAGTAATCATCTGAGAATCGCATCGTCAACACTGATGAACGGTTATCCAGACTAATTATCTTTATAAAAGCATTTGGCCTTTATGGAGAGATAACATGAATGCCCGAAAGCCAGTTTCTTTCATTGATCACATCACACACTTATTAAGGGTCATGTTGAGTAATGGTGAAGTGGTGAAGGTGAAGTGACCTTTCCTCCAAATTCTCACTCTAAGAACTCACATGACCATGCTACCTCCAGATGTGGATAGAAACTGTCTGCTGAGTCACCTTTGACCTCTTGACAAGCGCTTGCTCATTGCAGTGAAATATCATACAGTCCATCCATACACATGGTAGATCGGAGAAACAAATTGAGCAATTTACCATTTAGAAACGTATTTCCCTACTACCTAACTGAATGAAACCTGTCAGTAAGTAAGAAATAACCCATGATTGCCTCAATAACCCAGTTCTACGATGAAACTGAAAAAAAGGATGAGATTCTGAGTGAGTTTATTGCTTCATTGAAAGTCCATTCATTCCATGACAGTCCTCTACTGTGTGACAACCTCTGATCAATAATCTCTTAGGATCTCTGATTGTCTCTGTCCCCGGTCTCCTGAATGACAGAGATCTGACTTCACATCCCATATCTGACAAACACTAACTACTGGGAGATAGTCAGATCACCTCAGTTTCCTGGGGCAAAACCTGGGCACGCTTTCCCAATGGCCAAAGTAGATTATTACTGTGTAACAGCCTGTATATTTATCTAGATCACAGAAAGGAGGTGTTGTGTTCCCACCTGTGGTGATGTGGTCAGGACTGGGCATGTCCAGTGGGGCACATGTGGAGAACGTGCCCAGGCAGGTGCTCGTGGCCAGGGTTGGTGGCTTCCACCTCAAAGGCACCATGGAGAGGCAAAATAGTCTCTGTGTGATACACAACAATATTCAATGAGCGGTTACACTACCAGTGTGTGTGTGTGTGTGCATTGCTGGACAGTCTGACGGTGTGCATGCATGTGTGTGTGTATAGCTGATGTATTGCCAGACCCCTCACCTCTCTCTCCAGACAACCTGTACTCCACCAGGAGTTACACGATACACTGGTCAGACAAGTGCCTGACACGCATCACGTGTAGGACATATTTTATGGGAAGGGAGAGTTCTAAGGCTTCCTCACTTATGCATGATAAGCTACCGCTGGTTTACTGTTCAACGTGACCACCACTGGTGGTCCCGTGGGAGTACTGTACGTTACCCCTCTGCCTAGGCCTGTGGTAACAAAGGATCATTCAATGTGGTGAGATAGATATGCACAGCTCACTAAAGGAGAAGATCCAAGATATTCATTGATTTGATGAGCTCAGTGTCTGAAAAACTTGACACGGTCGTTCTCTAAAAAAACTATTCAGTTATTCATCTATTTTGATGAAAAGCTGCCTCAAGTTTCCAAGAAAACAAAAAGGTTAAACAGGTACGTTTAAATGAATGACTTAACAAATCCCATTTTGATTAAACTATTAGATTGGAATTTGGATTGGCTCTTTCACAAACTGAGCACATTCTCCATTGTTTCCATGGCAAATAAATGGTGTTGAAATGTGACTAACGAACACAGTGGGTTTGGTCTCACGGTAACTTTGTAACTGATAGATGCGCACACACACACACATGTTAATGTTTTTAAATGTACACTGCTCAAAAAAATAAAGGGAACACTTAAATAACACAATGTAACTCCAAGTCAATCACACTTCTGTGAAATCAAACTGTCCACTTAGGAAGCAACACTGATTGACAATAAATTTCACATGCTGTTGTGCAAATGGAATAGACAAAAGGTGGAAATTATAGGCAATTAGCAAGACACCCCCAATAAAGGAGTGGTTCTGCAGGTGGTGACCACAGACCACTTCTCAGTTCCTATGCTTCCTGGCTGATGTTTTGGTCACTTTTGAATGCTGGCGGTGCTTTCACTCTAGTAGTAGCATGAGACGGAGTCTACAACCCACACAAGTGGCTCAGGTAGTGCAGCTCATCCAGGATCTAGCTGTGGCAAGAAGGTTTGCTGTGTCTGTCAGCGTAGTGTCCAGAGCATGGAGGCGCTACCAGGAGACAGGCCAGTACATCAGGAGACGTGGAGGAGGCCGTAGGAGGCAACAACCCAGCAGCAGGACCGCTACCTCCGCCTTTGTGCAAGGAGGAGCACTGCCAGAGCCCTGCAAAATGACCTCCAGCAGGCCACAAATGTGCATGTGTCTGCTCAAACGGTCAGAAACAGACTCCATGAGGGTGGTATGAGGGCCCGACGTCCACAGGTGGGGGTTGTGCTTACAGCCCAACACCGTGCAGGACGTTTGGCATTTGCCAGAGAACACCAAGATTGGCAAATTCGCCAATGGCGGCCTGTGCTCTTCACAGATGAAAGCAGGTTCACACTGAGCACGTGACAGACGTGACAGAGTCTGGAGACGCCGTGGAGAACGTTCTGCTGCCTGCAACATCCTCCAGCATGACCGGTTTGGCGGTGGGTCAGTCATGGTGTGGGGTGACATTTCTTTGGGGGGCCGCACAGCCCTCCATGTGCTCGCCAGAGGTAGCCTGACTGCCATTAGGTACCGAGATGAGATCCTCAGACCCCTTGTGAGACCATATGCTGGTGCGGTTGGCCCTGGGTTCCTCCTAATGCAAGACAATGCTAGACCTCATGTGGCTGGAGTGTGTCAGCAGTTCCTGCAAGAGGAAGGCATTGATGCTATGGACTGGCCCGCCCGTTCCCCAGACCTGAATCCAATTGAGCACATCTGGGACATCATGTCTCGCTCCATCCACCAACGCCACGTTGCACCACAGACTGTCCAGGAGTTGGCGGATGCTTTAGTCCAGGTCTGGGAGGAGATCCCTCAGAAGACCATCCGCCACCTCATCAGGAGCATGCCAAGGCGTTGTAGGGAGGTCATACAGGCACGTGGAGGCCACACACACTACTGAGCCTCATTTTGACTTGTTCTAAGGACATTACATTAAAGTTGGATCAGCCTGTAGTGTGGTTTTCCACTTTAATTTTGAGTGTGACTCCAAATCTAGACCTCCATGGGTTGAAAAATTTGATTTCCATTGATCATTTTTGTGTGATTTTGTTGTCAGCACATTCAACTATGTAAAGAAAAAAGTATTTAATAAGAATATTTCATTCATTCAGATCTAGGATGTGTTATTTTAGTGTTCCCTATATTTTTTTGAGCAGTGTATTTCAATTGTAAAGTCTTTTGTCTGAAAGGTATTTTTCGTTATATGTCGTACCCCAGTAAGACTAGCTGTCCCCATTGGTGTCGGCTAATGGGGATCCTAATAAATAAAATAAAAATTAAAAATCAATTTCTTTCAGGGAACAGTATTATTGCACTCCAATAAACCCTAGTGGAATAAACTCAGACAAATGAACCCTGACAAAACGGGGTGCCTAGCAATGAGTTTGTTTCACCAGAATTTCACAAAGTTTAACATTGACATATACTCAATAATTGATCGTGCTTTCATGATAAGCAACGTTCGAATACGATACCGGCATAAATGTAGAAGGTTTGGACCTTGGCAAGCTGCATTGTTGCATAAATGCCCAATCTCTTGTCTCTTCCCTATGTCTCACCCCCTTGTGTCTCTGTCCCCTGTAGGAGGCCTGTTGTGCGTACGTGTTGATAGTGACAGCAGTGTACTGGGTATCAGAAGCTGTACCCCTTGGAGCTGCTGCCCTCGTACCGGCCTTCCTATACCCACTGTTCGGAGTGCTCAAGTCCAGCGAGGTCAGTAAACTATCACTCACTCTCCTCTCTCTTTCTCCCACTCTCTGCTAAGGGCACTGAGGACCAGGAGCGCACGCACGCACACACACACACACACACACACACACACACACACACACACACACACACACACACACACACACACACACACACACACACACACACACACACACACATAGAACAAAAGTAGAAACACAACATGCAACAATTTAAAATATTTTACTGAGTTACAGTTCATATAAGGAAGTCAGTCAATCAAAATATATTAATTAGGCCCTAATCTATGGATTTTACATGACTTGGTCACAGATACCTTTTAAAAAGAATTATGGGCGTGGATCAGAAAACCAGTCAGTATCTGGTGTGACCACTATTTGCCTCATGCAGCGTGACATCTCCTTTGCATAGAATTGATCAGGCTGTTGATTGTGGCCTGTGGAACGCTGTCCCACTCCTCTTCAATGGCTGTGTGAAGTTGCTGTATATTGTCGGGAACTGGAACACACTGTTGTACACATCGATTCAGAGCATCCCAAACACACTCAATGGATGACATGTCTGGTGAGTGCAGGACATGGAAGAACTGGGACATTTTCAGCTTCCGGGAATTGCGCACAGATCCTTGCAACATGGGGCCGTGCATTATCATGCTGAAACATGAGGTGATGGCGGTAAATGAATGGCATGAACATGGGCCTAAGGATCTCGTCAGAGTATCTTTGTGCATTCAAATTGCCATAGATAAAATGCAATTGTGTTTGTTTCTCCGTAGCTTATGCCTGCCCATACCATAACCCCGCCGCCACGAGGCACTCTGTTCACAACATTGACATCAGCAAACCGCTCACCCACACGTCGTCATACACATGGTCTGCGTTTGTGAGGCCGCTTGGACGTACTGACAAATTCTCTCGGTTTATGGTAGAGAAATTAACATTTAATTCTCTGGCAACAGCTCTGGTAGACATTCCTGCAGTCAGCGTGCCAATTGCATGCTCCCTCAAAACTTGAGACATCAGTAGCATTGTTTTGTGTGACAAAACTGCACATTTTAGAGTGGCCTTTTATTGTCCCCAGCACAAGGTGCATCTGTGTAATGATCATGCTGTTTAATCAGCTTCTTAATATGCAACACTTGTCAGGTGGATGGATTATTTTGTCAAAGGAGAAATGCTCACTAACAGGGATGTAAACAAATTTTATTTCAGGTCATGAAACACGGGACCAACACTTTACATCTTGCGTTTATATTTCTGTTCAGTTAACAAACACACAAACGCACATTCAAACCCAAAATATTCCTTTCACATAATTCTTGTTCAACTGTAAATACAGTAATCTGAGCACCTGACTCCCACTACGGCCAAATTAACACTTCTCTTAGTGTGTAAAATCGGATCTCTAAGCATTTACAGTATTTACCATATTTACCATACTCCTAGTGTATGTACAGTAAGCTGCCCTGGATACTTGGGGCCTCTAAGTAGGTATACTATACTAGGCCTCTAAGTAGGTATACTACATACTAACATGTACGCCCCTTTCGGTCGCTCTAAATAACACTGTCAACACTGTTACATATGTGGAGCAGATGCATGTAAAGCGTATGGATGGATGCTTTCTAGGAAGAACCTGCTTTGTAATGCCTCTGTGATGACTGAAAGGGAAGTAGGTTGACCCAATCCCATTAAGAGGAAACAAACAAAAAAACTCAGCATTGTTGTTGACACCTGGTTTACACTCGCTAACAAATGTAGCCTCAGGTGTGAACTAACAACCACAGACAATGACCTTGTACAGCACTTTATAAAGGCTTCATTAAGTCCTACAAGTTACCCTTCGTCTGACCTTTCACCATCCTCCTCTCTTATGTGAAGAGACGGTAATGATGTCACAGACCCATGTTAACATGTGAGTGACTCACTCGTTCTGATAACCTGACATCATTAGATCATCAGTTATCACGAGGTATCTGTTTGATAACGTCTAATACAATACAGGAAGCATGGTAGGCAGATCCTCTCTGGTCGTCTCGAGTGAAGCACTTAGCACTGAGATGATGGCCTCACGTACTCATTTCCTGCTGGACAGGAAGTGGTCTGTCATTAAACCAGCCCCAAGTGGTCCCAATGACCACCATTAATGGTTCCCTCTCCTTGCTATATCAGTGTTACATAAAAAAAGAACCATGTGCGCATGTGATCTGATCGCATGGACAAAACCTGCCAAACCAGGCTTTTAGTGTTATTATAAGCCCTTAAAATCGTGTTTGGTAAATATCCATGTTTTTAATGCAACTCTTTGCTCTGATGACTAAACTTGTGTACTGTACTTAGTGCTGCTCTCTCACACCTCACCAATGGGATCGCTTTACCTCAGTTTTAACCTGGCACAAACAGGAAGGTGTTACGGCGTAAAACCTTCCCCCTGCCCTCTCACATGCCAGGCATCGATTTTTAGGTCCCATTTTTAGTTTGTATGCCTCCAATCGCAAGTGTTTGGAAAGGAGCAAAGCTCAGACG
Source organism: Salvelinus namaycush (assembly GCF_016432855.1). NCBI lineage: Eukaryota > Metazoa > Chordata > Actinopteri > Salmoniformes > Salmonidae > Salvelinus > Salvelinus namaycush. The sequence continues at coordinate 32,901,092 of NC_052312.1, forward strand.
TGTTGATCCAACTGATCCATCTGAGCCCATCACGGAGTACAAATACATCAAGTCATGCTTTTCAACAAGCATGAACACAGAAGAGGTCAAAGCAAAAAAATCTGTCAAAAAATGTTGAGCATTTTTTGACTAATTCCAGGTGTGCGCGCGTCCTTGTCACATGTAAGGATCGAGTGTATTTGTGTGTATAGAGTGCTATAAATACTGTGTGGTTGTCTCTGGTACAGGTAGCTGCAGAGTACTGTAAGGACACCACTCTGCTGCTGATGGGGGTGATCTGTCTGGCGGCCTCCATAGAGAAATGGAACCTCCACAAACGCATCGCTTTACGCATGGTCATGATTGCTGGAGCCAAGCCTGGCATGTAAGTACGCAGCTACCACAAACGCGCGCACACACAAGCATATATAAATCAAGTGCACACACACACACACACACACACACACACACACACACACACACACACACACACACACACACACACACACACACACACACACACACACACACACACACACACACACACACACACACACACACCCTCAACTTCTCTCTCCTGTGTGTATTCTCAGGTTGGTGCTGGGTTTCATGTGCTGTACGGTCTTCCTGTCCATGTGGCTCAGTAACACCTCCACTACTGCCATGGTGATGCCCATCGCTGAGGCCGTCCTGCAGCAGCTCATCAGCACCGGCGTGGCCGACACCCAGGGAGACTCCGAAACCGTCGAGGCCACCGAGGACGACTGCCTCAGCGGTATGGCTGCCCCCTCACTGCCTGCAGTAAACATCTCAGTGACATGGTAAATTATACATAACTGTAATCGTTAAATGGTTTTGTTTTGCTCCGTTGCAGACAGGGAAGAGAATCTGGAACAGAACCAACTCGAGCGTCTGTATCGCAGAGACAGGTAAGACATGAGGAGCTTTTGAGACAATCACTGAAGAATCACATACAATACAGTCTTGCAGTCCACATCATGAAAACAACTCCAGTGTTATAATTATGAACATGTTGTGTTTTATCCACAGCTGTATGAAGCAGGAGCTCTGCACTCTGACTGAGGTGAGACTATAAACCTTTGTAAATCTGTGTAAGAATATCTGTCTTTTACTTCTACGTTAATTCTCCATTGTGTGTTTTGTTCTCTCAGTTGCCGACTGTGGAGACTAACGGGACTGGTAGGAAGGCCAGTAAAGCCAGTCTGGGCCAGTTGTCCCTAAAGCAGACCAACGGACACCTGCCATCGGTCAGTAGACACACTCACTACACACAGGGCCCTTTTTAATAGTTGAAGCTTATTTATTGCTATTTGGAAAAGTTTTTATGAGAACTTAGTATCCTTGGGACGTCCCTACCCCATTGAAGTTGACATTTAAAATGGTTACGGTTAAGGTTAGGTAAGGGTTTTGGTTAAGGTTAGGTTTGGGGGTTAGGTTTAGGCGTATGGACGTACCAAGGATCCCTGATAGCAATGACAATGTGTTTGATGCCAGCCATTATTATGAGCCGTCCTCCCCTCAGCAGCATCCACTGATCTACATAGCTATACATATCTATAAGCGACTACCAGTTGTGCACTTATTCTCAGAAAGTCGTTTTTTGTTTCTTTGGGGATGTCTGTAGACACGGCAGGAGTCGCAGGACCATTTTAAAACTGCCTTTTGACCGGCGTTTCGCAAACACACTGTCAGCAGCGTCTACAGTTTTGCCTACTTCTCTCGTGAGCCGACTCCGAGCTGCGGCAGTTCGTTTCACGTCTCAGGCCCTCGGTCTGTGCCGCGAGAGGGCTGAGTTAGTCGTTTTGAGGGAGTGGTCAATGTGCTGCTAAAAAAAAGGCAAATCCAGGCGGCAAATCCAGAGGACGCATGCGACCATAACTAACAAACCACTGTTCATGATTTCACTCATTCGCAAAGAAGCAGGCTCAATTAAAACTCCGTCAAATCAAGACTATAAGCGTTCTGAGCTTTGACCAACGCTGGGAGCTATATTTAGATGTTGACTCATCATTTATTTTCTTTATTGTGTACAAAACATGTATGTTATATTTTTTCCCCCACAAAACAGTGACTCACTATGCTTGTTCCTCTCTCTGTTCCAGACAGCGATCAGCATCCCAGAGCCCAAGAAGGAGAAGGAGAGCAAAGACTCTCGCTACCCCACCAAGAGAGATCATATGATCTGTAAATGTCTGTCTCTCAGCATCACGTACGCAGCCACCATCGGAGGCCTCATCACCATCACCGGCACCTCCACCAACCTTATCTTCGCCGAACAGTTCAACAAGTAAGCTACATTACCATACACTGCATTGAATGCAGTTCAATAGGTACAATACCATACACTACCCCCCAATGCAATAGGTACAATACCTGGTAAATACCCCATAGCCTTTCAATACACTATCAGCCAAATATCTTTTGTGTAACCGTATTGCCAACCTGGGTTCGAACTAGGGACCCTCTGAACACATCAACAACAGGCACCCACGAAGCATCGCTATCTATCGCTCCACAAAAGCCACAGCCCTCGCAGAGCAAGGGAAACAACTTTCAAAGTCTCCGAGCAAATTACGTCACCGATTGAAACACTACAAGTGTGCCATTTCACACTGGTTACACATGGTCTATTAATATCAACAAAATACAATACCACACATTTCTCACTACTAGATACAAAACCTGACTAATACCCCCATGCCCTGTCAATATCCGCCAAATAACAATCTGTCATTTCTGTCTCAGTGAAACTTAAATGGATAGATAAAGATAGTTGATCAGATGAATGATACCAATTATCCCTCAAATTTTGGTTGGCACTGAGCAAATTTGAGGCCTTGTGAGTGGAATCTTGAACATAGTGAGAATTTTGTGCAACTTCCGGCGCATGTTTACAATGAATACTGAGGCAGTACCCTTACGGTTTTAGACAGTAGCCAATAGGCTATTGTGGCCACTTGAGCATAATGTAGGCCTACCAACAAATCCCGTAACATGTTCACATGGAAATAGCTTTGGATTTCTATGATATAGCCTACAGTAGCCTATAGGTGGTGTTCAATGCAGGCATACATTGCATGACACTTTTAAAAACGTTTTGACATTATGAAGGGCTTGACATTAATTCATGATTTTTTATGTGGTCTGTAATACCATGGGCCAAATAGGTGCCTGTAAATTGCATTGTATTGTGTTGTATGACACAAGAAACCACTTTACAAAATAACATGAATTATTTTTACCATGCAGAGAATGAGACGATGTAGGTTACATCTGCTATTGTCTTATTTGCATATTCAAACCTATCTCAAAATAATACAACACTGCTCCTTTAATTAAGACATAAGCTTTTTACCTGACTGGCTTTTTAAAGACAGCTTGAAATGTAGCCTACACGTTTTGTGCTCATGTAGGACGCAGTAACTTCCCATTGCTAACCTTTACTTATCTATAACTGGGCTAATAACTCGCTAAGAATATTAACAAATGTGCACACGCGCGGGCTCTGATCTGAAAAGCGCGAGTGATTCAAAGACCGCTGGTGGGCAACCCCCGCCAGTGGAATTCTACTTTGTTGCGCTCTGGCTCTGCCTACAACAAAATCACAGACTCAATCTTGCAAAGACAGATATGTTTTGGTTTGTTGCATTGAAAAAGGTCTGCTTGTAATGTTGATTCGATCACAGAAAAAAACGTTGATCTATATAGTGCAAACTAATGGGGCGAAATCAGTTTATTTCAATGTGTTGAGTCTCTGCGCGGCATGGCATTTATTCTGCGCGGGCAGTCGTGGAGGAAGGGCTCGCACGCGCGCAGTTTAGAGGGAACATTGAATGATACGATATGTCATGTTTAACTCCGTGACCGAGGTCCAGAGGAAACAAAAGGACAAAGAGGCCTGGGATTGATGGATTGGTGTAAACCCTCTCAACAATCCCACAAAGCGGATTTCCTGGGCACTTTAATAAATCAGCTAGGCTAAGCCAGGGAAAATGGCCTCTTTTCATCTTAAAGTTTGTTGGACAAAGGTACATCTGACTGTGTCTATATCAGACGTCCTTCTCTCCCTTTTTATCCCCCTCCTTTCCTCCCTCCCCAGTGCAACTACAATATGTGTCAGTAGTACGTAACTCCTTCGCGTGTAGCTCTGTCAAACGGCGGCTCAGGTTGGTGAAGGACAGCTCTGTGAGTCAGGGGGTTTGCTGGTGCTCCCCAAAAGAGGATGTATTGTCTGAGTAGCTATAACAGGTCCACACTAGTGAAACCAGAACCTTAAACCAAACCCTGTAGGCATTTTTTTATCCTGCTACTGCGGGAACAGAGAGTTCCAACAGTGAGTAACAACACCAGACCAGACCCATCCTCTAAACACTGGTATGCAGGTTTTGTCAAAGCAGTCTGCTAAATGGCATATATTATTGTATTATATTATATTGACAGTTGGAGGTGGTAATACAAATAATGAATGATACTCAATATAATCTGCCTTGCATCTAATAGCAAATTCCAAAAGATTCCATCAACATCAGTCATTAAAGGGATACTTCTGGATTTTGGCAATGAAGCCCTTTATCCACTTCCCCAGAGTCTGATGAACTCATGGATACCATTTTTTATGTCTACACACGGAGACATAACATTGATATCTACGAGTTCATCTGACTCAGTGTATGCGCAAGCAGGACCTTGGCCCGTACTTCCACATGGAAAAAGGGAATGAAAGCCCTCAATAACCCTTGACTGCAGACAGTAGGGTGAGGAGGGGTAGGGGGTGTTTTTGCATAGACCCTTCATATTGCTGACTGCGTGGATGGGACAGCAATGCTTCTATTCATTGATTGTTTTAACAGTTGTATCTGTTGGAATTGTCAGAATATCCATGTGTTCAGCCTTTTACCGGGCAGATATCGAACAGCAGAGCAAGTATACGAAGAAGAAGCAGCGAGTCAGCTTGTCTTTCAGCAAAACAGAGATATTACCATATCACTGCCCAGTATTGACAACTACTAGATATCCTTCCACATAAGCCACAGAGGCAGAAAATAGACCTGAACTTATTCATTGTGTGGTCAATGACCTGCAGAGGTCTTACAGACGTCATGTTCTGATCATGATCAAAAGAAAAGGGGTTAATGGTTAGTTTCTGCTGGTTCTAAGGTTGTAGTAGTGGACCCTCCCTGAGTCTGTAATGACTTGTGATACTGAGGGTATCCCTAGTGGGTCTTAACCCAGAACTACTATCTCCCGTAATTCCATCAGATGCTCCATTGGGTTCTGGGGGAGATGTATGAGATAAGATACTAACGAGCCAGAGCCCCTCCACTTCCAAAAATGTTCTGCTTGAAATCCAAGCCCCCACTTTAAGCACAACCTTCACCCAACCCTGATGCGTCTAAATAACCAGTGCCGGAAAACCAAAGCACCGGAACAACTGTTGCTCTTTAGTCGTCGCATCCATTTAGTCTGTCCACGAGAGATTACCCTGCAACTTGTCGTCCAACACCATAGACATGACACCAAAAGGTCAGATTCTGAGCCTCTTGGTGATTGCTGGTGTTATAAACTCAGCAAAAAAAGGAAACGTCCTCTCACTGTCAACTGCGTTTATTTTCAGCAAACTTAACGTGTGTAAATATTTGTATGAACATAACAAGATTCAACATCTGAGACATAAACTGAACAATTTCCACAGACATGTGACTAACAGAAATGGAATAATGTCTCCCTGAACAAAGGGGGGGGGGAGGGGTCAAAATCAAAAGTAACAGTCAGTATCTGGTGTGGCCAACAGCTGCATTAAGTACTGCAGTGCATCTCCTCCTCATGGACTGCACCAGATTTGCCAGTTCTTGCTGTGAGATGTTACCCCACTCTTCCACCAAGGCACCTGCAAGTTCCCGGACATTTCTGGGGGGAATGGCACTAGCCCTCACCCTCCGATCCAACAGGTCCCAGACGTGCTCAATGGGATTGAGATCCGGGCTCTTCGCTGGCCATGGCAGAACACTGACATTCCTGTCTTTCAGGAAATCACGCACAGAACAAGCAGTATGGCTGGTGGCATTGTCATGCTGGAGGGTCATGTCAGGATGAGCCTGCAGGAAGGGTACCACATGAGGCTGGAGGATGTCTTCCCTGTAACGCACAGCGTTGAGATTGCCTGCAATGACAACAAGCTCAGTCCGATGACCTCCAAATCAATCCCGCTCCAGAGTACAGGCCTCGGTGTAACGCTCATTCCTTCAACGATAAACGTGAATCCGACCATCACCACTGGTTAGACAAAACCGCAACTCGTCAGTGAAGAGCACTTTTTGCCAGTCCTGTCTGGTCCAGCGACAGTGGGTTTGTGCCCATAGGCGACGTTGTTGCCGTTGATGTCTTGTGAGGACCTGCCTTACAACAGGCCTACAAGCCCTCAGTCCAGCCTCTCTCAGCCTGTTGCGGACAGTCTGAGCACTGATGGAGGGATTGTGCATTCCTAGTGTAACTCGGGCAGTTGTTGTTGCCACCCTGTACCTGTCCCGCAGGTGTGATGTTTGGGTGTACCGATCCTGTGCAGGTGTTGTTACACGTGGTCTGCCACTGCGAGGACAATCAGCTGTCCATCCTGTCTCCCTGTAGCGCTGTCTTAGGCGTCTCACAGTACGGACATTGCAATTTATTGCCCTGGCCACATCTGCAGTCCTCATGCCTCCTTTTGCAGCATGCCTAAGGCACGTTCATGCAGATGAGCAGGGACCCTGGGCATCTTTCTTTTGGTGTTTTTCAGAGTCAGTGGAAAGGCCTCTTTAGTGTCCTAAGTTTTCATAACTGTGACCTTAATTGCCTACCGTCCGTAAGCTGTTAGTGTCTTAATGACCGTTCCACAGGTGCATGTTCATTAATTGTTTATGGTTCATTGAACAAGCATGTGAAACAATGTTTAAACCCTTTACAATGAAGATCTGTGAAGTTATTTGGATTTTTTACGAATTATCTTTGAAAGACAGGGTCCTGAAAAGGGGACGTATCTTCTTATGCTGAGTTTACTATGAGGACAATACCCTTACAGATTGTGTGGTGCATTTGGTTTAATGTTAACCATGCTCTCTGTATCTCCTCCCATCACTAACCATTCTTTCTCTCTCCCCCTTGCAGTCGCTACCCGGACGCAAAGGTGATCAACTTTGGGACCTGGTTCATCTTCAGTTTCCCCATCGCGATCATCATGCTGCTGCTGACCTGGGTCTGGCTGCACTTCCTCTTCCTCGGCTGCAAGTAAGCACCTCGCACGCATGCATGTGAAATGGAGGAAGAAACGTACACAGGAACACGCACACACACACACATTGTGCAGGTATCTCTGTGATATTATCCTTACCGTGTATTGTTGTGTGTCCAGTTTCAGGGAGACATGCTCGTTGAGTAAAAAACGTAAGACAAGGAGAGAGATGCTGTCAGAGAGGAAGATCCACGACGAGTACATAAAGCTTGGGCCCATCAGGTGATTTTTTTAGACTCGTTTTCCAGTTACAGCTGGGACAAGAGACTAGTTGTATAACCATGTTTGAGGACTAATTGACGGTACAAAAGCTGAAGGAAAACAACAAAACTGACCTGTGCGTTGTTTCCTCTGGGCTGTAGCTACCCAGAGGTGGTGACAGGAGTGTTCTTCGTCCTGATGACTCTGCTGTGGTTCACCAGAGAACCAGGCTTCGTACCCGGGTGGACGTCGCTGTTCGAGAAGTACGTAGCCACCGTTTTGTAGTGCACTATCAAAGGGGGGGAAAAATGGCGCACTAGTCACGGAATAGGGTGCCATTTCAAATGCAGCCTATCTCATTGAGACTACCGTTGAATAATAAAGGTTCGATTAAAAAAAACCTGTTAAATGTTGTTTTGTTCCCGCAGGAAAGGCTACAGGACCGACGCCACTGTCTCTGTGCTACTGGGCTTCCTGCTCTTCCTCATCCCGGCCCGTCGCCCCTTCTCTCGGGCCCCCAGAACCCCCGCAAGGGACGGCTCCGCAGAAAGAGACCCAGACCCCATGGCCCCCATGATCACCTGGAAGGACTTCCAGAATCTCATGCCCTGGGAGATCGTCATCCTTGTGGGAGGGGGCTACGCCTTGGCTGCTGGCTGCAAGGTACCAGGTTATATAGTATACTGTACTACTGTACAAACAACATGTAGGCTACTCACCACAGGGCAGATTGCTTAGGATTAAAACCTTCTCAAACAGCTAATTCATGCTGCAAGGTAACATACTATACCACGGTTTCTATAACTATAGTTCGGAACCCAAAGTGGGCCCTGGGCATGTGAGAGGTGGGTCGCGAGTTATGAGAATACATCTATAATCACACACTTTCTGCCTAATTTGGGTCAATAGAGGACGATTTGGGTCACGGGAGGACGGTCAATGTCTCATTTGGGTCTCGATTTAAAAAAGTTTAAAAGGAGAAGATTCATTTTTTTACAACCAAATCTCTGTGTAAACGGCATGTTCCAGACACATTCTTTTGTTTGCTATTTCACGTTTTTGAGAAACTTACCCCAAACAGCAAATCACTTCCTCATCCTCATTGTGTATTATGGGGGCCCTGGAAAAACATGAACAAAGGCTCCATAAACACCCAAATACGTCCTTTTGTAAACAACAAAGCTCTCAGTATAGTGACGCAGGTCTTTAGCTGTTGTACACATGAAATGGTGTCATTCTGAACTTGATGCCTGCCAATGTGGGTTACAGTATATCTGTTACTGTATGTGCTATGAGGTTGCATCACAATCTATATTACATACATCAATGACAACTCAGCGGGGTGTGTGTCTGATCGTGTGGTGTGTGTGTCTGGTCATGTGTTTGTGTGTGTGTTCAGGTGTCAGGGCTGAGTGTGTGGATCGGCAGACAGCTGGAGCCGATGAGTGGTCTCCCCCCGTGGATGGTCACGCTGCTGGCCTGCCTGCTCGTCTCCGCGGTTACAGAGTTCGCCAGCAACCCCGCCACTCTCACCGTGTTCCTACCTATCCTCTCTGCTCTGGTAAGAATAACTGTCATTCTCTGTCGGTCTTCTCTACCTATCCTCTCCATCGTCTCTGGTAAGAAGCACACTGTGTTTATGCACTCGGCTCTAGAGAGAACCACAGTCGTAGTCTATTCTCTCTTCCCTGACTATCCCCTCTAACCCTGAGAGCCCGTGAAGAAGAACCCCTAAGCCCCATCCTTCAATTTCTCAGCTCGATTCTCAGTGTCCTCGAATAGCCTATACACTTCTACTCTCTTCTCACAACATCAACACAGCCATCTGCTCGCCCTCCTCTCTCGGTGCCACTGTCAATATTGTGGAAAACACCCTGTTCCTTTGCGTGACACGCAGTTATGCGACCTCTGACCTCTGTCTCCCTCTCTCTCTCTCAGTCGGAGACCCTGCAGATCAACCCCCTCCACACACTTATCCCCGCCACCATGTGTGTGTCATTTGGAGTCATGCTGCCCGTCGGGAACCCCCCCAACGCCATAGTGTTCAGTTACGGACATGTGCAGATCAGCGACATGGTGAGACACAAACACATAAGCACAAACCCCACTGGGACGGGACAGCACAGTGCCAAGCAGAATCAAAGGCTGTTGTTGCAATTCTGACATTTTTATGTAACAGTCTATTATACAAGATTACAAGAGATTTATTTAATAGTCGTAATACCTTTTAATGAGCAGCAATCTATCACTATAACTAGAGCCCAGAGTTTTGCGCAATCATTTGACATGCCTGGGGTTTGAACCTTCTATTTAAAGCTTTTTCATCAAACTGACCCCCTTTCCTTATGATGTCAGATGGTCCAGCACAATCTTCAGACAATATTGCTTTCATTGTTGATGTAATCCTCATTTCTGGATAAATGATAAATAAAGTTAAGTTGTATTGTCACACGCTCAAGTACATTGAAATGCTTAACTTGCAAGCTCTACTCAACAGTGCCATAGTCAATATCAAACTAGTATAACTAATTAAAAAAAAAAAAAAATGTTTTTAAAAACATGAGAAATAAGAGAACTTGCTATGTCAAATGATTGTACAAACACAGGGCCCTCAATAGAACATCTAGGCTTAGGTACATACTGGAGCTCTTCAATAATATGAGAGAGAACAAGTACATATGTCTTACCCTGTGTTGTTGTCTGTCTCAGGTGAAGGCAGGATTTGGGGTGAATCTGATTGGTGTTCTAGTGGTGATGCTGGCCATAATGACCTGGGGCGTGCCCCTCTTCAACCTGACTGAGTTCCCAGACTGGGCCATCGCCAGGAACGTCACTGGCAGCTTATAACCATGCGGGGGAGCGAGAGAGAGTGCAGACAGTCACAGAGAGAGAAGAGTGGGGGGGGCAGAAAGAAGAATGCAGAAGACGTCTCAAAACAGACCCACTCGCCGTCTCTTTTACTGTAAATGCCAAATTGAAAGGGACTGAGGCTTATTCCTTCAACCTGGCTGGTAACGTCTGAGAATCAGACAGGTTGGGGAAGACTGAGTGGAAGGAAAGAAGCACCACAAAGGAGGAGACGCAGAGGCTGCATTTTCATATGCGGCCCAATTCAGATTTTTTTTTTTACCACTAATTGGTATTTTGACCAATCAGATAAGATATTTTGCCAATAATTGCACAACATATCTGAATTGGGCTGCCTGTCTAAACGCAGCCAAAGTAGCCTATATGAGGTGCACGGAATAGACTCTGTGACTCAAGTCAACAGATCATATTGCCTTTTACTCCATATTAATGTATGTTGCTGTAAATGTTACTTTTATATTGTTTTCTAATCTCTCCATCCCATAGCCCACAACAAACAAAAAAACATTGATTCACAGATGGGTTTACACATAACTACGAGCCACAGCATACTGTATGTCACACATAATATTCCTATAGGTTTAGGTAACACAACCACATACAGTATTTCTATGCATACGACACTTTGCTAATTAGAATTATACTCTATATTTACAGTAGTATAGTCTTCATGGTGTTACATACTTGGTCCCTACTGTCAGTGTGCTGAAATTCCCTATATAGTGCACTACTATTGACCAGAGCCATAGAGAATCGGGTGTCAAGACAGACACAATAGAGACCCGAGAGAAAACTGCAGCGTAGAGAGCCTCTCCAATCAACAGCCAAATCACGAGAGCCGCTTGTCCCTATGACGACAGAGCAAAGTGTACATTCTATCGTAGACCATGTGACTTGTATGAAATGCTTTATATTTTTTTGGAACCAATTGAAAATGTCATCGTGTGCCTTTTTGTACTTTATTCACTGTCGTCGTGAGAATGTAGGCCGATACAGAATGTATGCACGTTAAGCAATCTAAATCCCACACCTCTGTTTATAATTGATTCGATGTTGCACAAGTTTTCATACTTTTGCTGTGGTTTTAGAAGACAGACATAGAACCTTTGTAAATACATGCCAACTTGTAATGTAGAAAGAAGTGTGCCTTGTAGTGTCACACCAATCCAATGAACTGTAACATTCCTGAATAACTTTAATGTAGTTGTTTCCACTCATATTCAACTCACCTCATAGAATAGGCCTAGATTCATGGAAATGAAACACAATTGTTATAAAATAATATTGAACCATTGACTCGTCTTTATTAATCACAACAAATCACACACACACGTCACTGTCTATTCATAAATAAAGAACAATATCTTAATCTATCTTTAACAATAAGCATAAATAAGAAACGATTGTGGTTAGACTATCAGTCACGGAGCAGTCGATTTGTGTCACACCACATACAACCACTTGACGTTGTATTGAGAGAGCAGAGAGGGATACAGAGGAAGCCTGCAGAACCATGTCGGTGACCGTGAGGGGTGCACTTTCCACCGCGGTTACGTCACCACACACCTGTCCCATGCGTGACGTAGGTACGGTCACTAGTCTGAGGCAAGGAGTGAACGAGACAAGTGCACACTTGCGGAGAAGCTTGAGAATCTGACTGCGGCCCGTAGTTGACGTCTACACAGTGTCCAGGTGTTAGGTCACTGAAATCCAGCATCTGTCGTCACTGAGAGGCATAGCAGGATTGTGCTCTAGTGACCAGTGACAGTCCACTGCTGTCCATCAACCAGGAGGCCCCAGGAAGCCCTCCTCTCAAGTCTTCTGACCAGTGGCTACTGGCTAGGACCGTGACTCTTTAGGCCCGTCAGCAAGCTCAAAGCCCTCCGTCTGCATCTTGTCCTTGTACTTCAAAAAGTCTCTCCTCTTGGTGAAGTGTTTCACCTGTCAGGATCAATGTGAGATAGGATGTATTTGAGCAGGACCAGGGTTGTTGACCACACTGAGTTTACTACTGTAGCTACATCAAAGCCAGAAATAAGGGAATTAGACCACCACGAATAGAAGCAGGGCTTTATATACAAACATTCTAGATCTAGCCTCTCTCTCTGGCTACCTCTATGATAGACTGTCATTTTCAATAGAATAACAAATAGGTTATAAGCTAGACTTGAGACCAGACAGGGAGACTCACCCACTGAGCAGGACAGCTCGCCTCAAACTCTTTCTGGAACTTGTCACAGGAGGAGGCATTGTCCTGGTTATCATCAAGGCACTTCCACAGCTCGTCCCTCACGCCCCAGCATGCTTTTCTCTGGTTTGAGTTAGGGGCTGACATCACTGGGCTTGGGAAAACTTACTAAAACAACGAGAGGAAAAACGGTTCAGTCAACTACATGGCACAATCTGCAACTTCAACAGCCTGACCTTGCCTCTTTGTTTGGTAAGGTCAGAGATGGGGCTGGTTGACTGGTTTTCTGATCCACTTCCTTTTCTTTAAGGTATCTGTGACCAACAGACGCATATCTGTATTCCTAGTCATGTGAAATCCTTAGATTACAGCCTAATGTATTCATTTCAATTGACTGATTTCCTTATATGAACTGTAACTCAGTAAAATCTTTGAAATTGTTGCATGTTGCGTTTATTTTTGTTCAGACTACAAACTGGCGAGCTCTATTATAATCAGTGATGCGAAAACCAACGCACACATATCCCTCTTATCCTGCAGCCCTCATATCCTACAGCCTCTGACAGAGGTAAGAAGAGACTATGAAGGCTTTCAGCTAGTTGATTTACAAGTTTTATTCGTCGAGAATCAAGCTCCAACCTTAGATTGTGCCTTGTTAGCTAGCTAGCTAGCTAATCTGTTTCCAAACCCAAGCAAAACTGTTATCAAATAAGCTAGCTAGCTAATGCTACCACGTTATAATCTTGACAACTCACCATTAATGTTTATATCACTATTCCGGTATGAATGGTTTGATCAATAATGCCAAAAGAGCATTTAAATGATGTAATTTTAGTTCTGTAACATGTTTCCCGAGTGCATTCAAGGACAACTGCTTATGGAGTAAGGACTTCCGTCGCATCTCAGCGATGCAAGAGTTCATTTCTCCCCCATAGAGAATGATAGAGGCCTCTGGTAGCCAAAAGGTCATTTTAGCGCAGCGTTTCGAAACCCAGAGGCGCAACATCTCGAGACTTTCGGGAACGGTCGCGAAACAGACAGGTTTGAGAAGTCAATGAGAATTTTTTTTAATTATTTGTTAATTGTCTCGAAAACTAAAGGCACAACCTAGATTCCAGCGCATGTCTTAAGTAGTTGAACATGTTATTACTCCAACCTCATGATCCCTATTAAATACAAAGTGACAAACTGACACGTTTTCATTTCCATCAAATACAACTATATAACGAAGGAGTGGCTTTGATTTGACCGCCTGCACATGCGCAGTTTGGCAGTCAGGCCCCATGACGTGTTTCTACGCATGAGCTTAGCTATTTAGTGTCGGCATGACATCGCCTACAAGTATGATCTGGGATTTCTATTGGAGAAGCAGTTTTAGCCTATCTTCATATTGTACTGTCTTTGATATTAGCATGGGCAGCACCATTGAGGGCTTCCACCATTTTAATGTAGTCAACTGAGTGGGACAGCAAAACTTAAAACTTAATTGGCTGATCCTTCCTGGTGACCCTGTTGCAGTCATTTTGTACTTTTGGATAAACACCGAAAATAAGGTCTGTGGTAAACAAAGGCTTAGGAAATCTTATACTTTTTGTTCTATGAGCAAAATGTACAACGTCAGCTAACGTCACCTTTTGTGAATTTTGAAGCATTTATGTAATTTAAAAAAGCACAAAGGCTTCTAAATTCATAAAGGTCATGTTAAGTGACTAATATTATCTCATAGACCAAAACGTATAAGATCTCTTAAGCCTGTGTTAACCTCGGACCTTATTTCCAAAACCCTATTCTTTCCCCATTAATTTTCCCCATAGGAATGGCTGAACGTACCAGAGGTAACTAATTTCCCGTTTTTAGGAAATGTTTTTTAGGACTACAACAGGGTTTCCCAAACTCGGTCCTCAGAACCCCAAGAGGTTAATCTTTTGGTTTTTGCCCTAGTACTACACAGCTGATTCAAATAATAACTAATCATCAAGCTTTGATCATTTGAATCAGCTGTGCAGTGTTAGGGAAAAGTCCAGAGGACCCAGTTTGGGAAACGCTGAACTACAAGCTGGCGTGCTCTATAACGGCACAGATTCAAAGATAAGTTCTCTATCTATCTCTATGTTTTTACACTCATTTTGGGGGAGTGTATTGAGATGCCGCTAGGTGGCACACTTCACACAGTAATCTCATATTTTCACAGAAACTGGTCTAAGAAAGACAAAATGTAAGTTTCTCATGTGATACAACAAGCAAGGAGGGAGACAAACAATATTTCATAATAAAACACTTTTAAAAGTCTTGTTCAACTTCCCTCTGCATTTCGCTACAACTGTGGCAAAGCAATTAACTTTTTGTCCTGAATATAAAGCGTTACGTTTGGGTCAAATGCAAATCACAACACAACACATAACTGAGTACCACTCTCCATATTCAAGCATAGTGTTGGCTGCGTCATGTTATGGGTATGCTTGTCATCGTTAAGGACTGGGGAGCTTTTCAGAATAAAAAATAAGCTGGTATGGAGCTAAGCATCGGCAAAATCCTAGAGGAAAACTTGGTTCAGTCTGCTTTCCACCAGACACTGGGAGATTAATTCACCTTTCAGCAGGACAATAACCTAAAACACAAGGCCAAATCTACACTGGTGTTGTTTACCAAGAAGAAAGTAAATGTTCCTGAGTGGCCAAGTTACAGTTTTGACTTAAATCTGCTTGAAAATCTATGGCAAGACGTGAAAATGATTGTCTAGCAATGATCAACAACCAATTTCACAGAGCTTGAAGAATTCTGAAAAGAATAATGGGAAAATGTTGCACAATCCAGGTGTGGAAAGCTCTTAGAGGCTTACCCAGAAAGACTCACAGCTGTAATTGCTAACATGTATTGACTCAAGGGGTTAAATACTTATCTAATCAAGAAATGTTCATGTTTAATAATTTTTAATTTTTTGGAAATGTTAGAGTTTTTCTTCCTCTTTTACATTACGGAGTATTTTGTTAAGATCGTTGACAACATTTGGAAAAAGTCAAGGGGTGTGAATATTTTCTGAAGGCACTGCACTCTTAAATCTCTACCTGGTACAGCCAGAGGACTGGCCATGCCTCGGTGCCTGATTCCTCTCTAGGTTTCTTCCTACGTTCCTGCCCTCTACTGAGTATTTCCACTGTGCTTCTGCCTCTGCATTGCTTGCTAATTTGGGGTTTTAGGCTGGGTGTCTGCTGATATAAAAAGGGCTTTATAAAAATGCATTTGATTGATTGATTCTGTGCCTAAAGTTAGATTGGCCCTCCAGGTTCGACAGTATTGTCAAATCAAAGACAACATTGGGGGCTACTGCAGGTCATATGCAAAACAATTAATTTGGGGCAAAGTGCAGTTGGTCAGTCTTTCATGGATGTGAACTGACAGAATAAAGGATGGGGGGAGGAGGGAGGAGGTACACGGGTGCTTTTACGGAACACTGCCCCTGCTCTGAGAGTGGATATAATAGGTCTGCCTGGTGCCTTCTTTCCATGGAGCCTAGCAACAATCCATTTCAGAATGTCAGACTGAGGAAGGCTGCAAACCCACACACTGAAGTAAAATATTATTACACAAATATTCTCAAAACACGTTAGAGACCACAATGTGATGGCAGAATCACCCAGCAGCAAAACATCTCATTCCTGCAGAACATTTAATCTGCAGCTCCTGCTTTGTTGTCGGTTCTGCCTTCTCTCTGGAGAAGTAACAGTAAGAACTGTAAACGTCCAAGGAATAAGGCATGCGAAATGGCAAGCAGGGCCAAATGGCACTTGGATTCCCAGCCGTCTTCTCTCGCTCTCTCTCTCTCAACACATACACTCTCTCTGACCGTTGCTGTAAGAGCTTCGTGTTAGTTAGTAGCTCGACCCCTTGCGTGCAGCTCTTAGCCAGGGCATACGAGATACTCAGAGGGCTATTGTGGAGAGGAATGTCATTGAATCAGAGGCTCACTGTGAGTTCCCAGGAAGTCCTTTGTGAGATGTGACACCTGAAGAAAAAAGGAGAGCTGCTTTAAAAAAGAGAATCGCTGAATACTACATTATGCAATTAAAAATACACGGCGCTAGAGCAGAATGGCTTTAATGTCTTAGGAATTAAGAAGATTTAAGATTGTAGAAAGGCTATGCATTCCTCCTCATTACAATATATCTTCATGTCAAAGTTCCGGCTTTACGTGTCGGTCTGGCTCTTCAGGAAATTCTTGAGGAATATTGCAGTGATTTTGCCTATTCTCCAGCTGTGTGAGGGTCATACTGGTTTGACATGGCCTTACCCTTACCCCCTTAGCCCGTTGCTAGGAAACCCTGGACCTCCTGCTGACTGGCTATTGGCTTTCATACAGCATTAGGACTTAGCCTATACTAGAGTAAGACCATATGCATATCACTGAACATGTAAAGCTGAAAGGTTCACGTTTTTACCAGGCTCTTGCTCACCAACAGAGCAGGGAAATATGATTGATAGCTCATCATATGAGAGGCCTCTGCATCTCCTCCTGCTTCTTGATAAAGAACACAGCAGGCTTGGCTCCTCTCTCAGTTATATGTGAAAATGTGTGTATGCATACGTGCCTGTGTGTGTGTGTTCTTTATGTGTTAGTGGACCGGGGGTCATGTTGTCTACCAGTCTTTGTTTTATCCCTAGAGGGAGGTGGAGACAGGAGGGTAGACAGGCACTGACTTGCTGCTCTTTGACTCTCTGGTTCTGTGGTCCCGAAGAAAGCCCTGCCACGCACCGCTCTCCTTTCTCTGGGCTCAGGGAAGCCTGATGTCACACGAGAGGGACTGGCTGGAATGCCACACGAGGGCCTTTGAGGATGACTGAAGGAGCTCTGTGTTGCTGTTGCTTCTGCTGCTGTTGATTCACAGACGATTGCTCCACTCTGGCTGCCGTCTCTATGGCTGCCTGTCCCACTGCTGTTGTCTCTGGCCTCTGGCAGCTCTCTGTTCCACTGAGGGAGCTGTAGAGGAGGCCAAAGACCCACACAGAGGGACTGGACTGTCACCGTGAGGTAAATGTCCCTTCTCAGTAAAACATCTCTCTGGTACATGACTGACTGAAGGCTGGTTGAGGCCCGTCACAGGAAACAGACTGCTTGACTGAGTCTGTGGGGGCTTTTAGAGGGTTTCGTACAGATGTAGTGCTCCCTCCTGCCTCCTTTAGTTAGAGCGTTGATGGAGTATAGCATAAACGCTGTATTGACTTATCCTGTAGTTGAAAAGAGTGTAATCACGCTATTTGGTAAGGTTACATAACTCAATCAAAAACTGCATCGCCTGAGAGGATGTTGCCGTGTGCAGCCAGCCAGTGAGCAGCACAGCCACAGACAGAGAAGACAGGCAGCGAGGGATGTGTGTGTGTGTGTGTGTGTTTATGTGTGTGTGTGCAGCCACATGCAATGGGTTGACAGCGAGGGGGGTGTGCTTTTGCCTGCTAGCACGCACACCTATCTGTGAGTGGCTGAGACAGGCATTGATCCGTTGGGGTTATGCAACGGGGTGTCCGGAATATTGAACTTCGCACGACAGTTGGCTGTCAATGATGTTGACATTCGGCTACAACCTACCAGGGTGCCATGGAAACAGGGCTGAGGCAGTTGAGGAAGTCACATCAGCAGGGAGCGAGAAGATTCAGGTTTTCTTAGAGGCCATGAAGGCAGATGAAGAGAGGAAGACACCACGGGAAGCCATTGTTACAGACAGAGGACACTAAAAAGACCTAACAGAACCGTGTCAAGTTCTAGTCTGGGTACCTGACTTTTACTACTAACTTGCACTCAATAATGCTTCTATGCGTGTAACAGGAAGAGGGACTGCATGCATACAGTAGGGAAGATATGATGTTGTGCTTTATTGAAGGCTTGACATTGATTAGCAGAATACTGTTAGTAACTAAACAAGAAACCGCCGACGCCTAGGCTGGTCAAATCCAGGGGGAATCCTCTTCGTTGACAAACAGTCTTATGTTAGTCTAGCTGTTTGTGTCCCTCTTTCTCTCCCATGGTTTGTGTGTTTGTTTACCACAGGTAACTGTATCGCAGGTGTGGTGAGGTCAGCTAGGGAGATAGCAGTGTTCTACCATTGTCCTCTCTCTAACACTGGCCTGTGTGTTTCATATTCCCTCAGTAGCTGATCCCATCCCAGGGCCCTTCATCACCCAGACTGACTCCAGACACCAGCCACCACACACAGACACAGTCACTCCCTCAGAAGTAACCAAACACCTAGCAGCAAAAGTTGAGCTTCCTCTGGTCGTAAACAATGCTGTGTTTACCAGTAGCCAAAGATTTACACAGTATCTCACAACCACTCCCTTTATTGATGCACTTCTACCAAGTCCTTTCTGTGTCACCTTAAATC
The DNA here is from genome assembly GCF_016432855.1 of Salvelinus namaycush. Classification (NCBI taxonomy): domain Eukaryota; kingdom Metazoa; phylum Chordata; class Actinopteri; order Salmoniformes; family Salmonidae; genus Salvelinus; species Salvelinus namaycush. The sequence continues at coordinate 32,919,987 of NC_052312.1, forward strand.
GATTAGCCTCACTTGCAGGTCAACCCACAAAGGGCTGATGGGGAGAGACTATTCATTGACCAATAGCTCTGGTCCTCTCCTCCCTATCTACATTTTTGTAATAATGGCTTCCGTTGAAAATCCGACCCAACACTGCCATCCAGATATATTGAACTGTCCCATACCTATCGTACTTGGTTGTTACAAATCCAGGATGTGATCTCTCGCATGTGTTTTATATACGGTCTATGGTTTTTACTCCCTACCGCTGCAGCACACGTGTCTTTGAGGGGAGGGTAAGTGGGTCTCATACACAATACACATTTATTCTCCATCAAAACAGAATGTTGTCTTTTTGCCGTCTGTTGTTTCCCTGCTATTCTCTCCCTATGCAGTGAAAGGAAGGACTAAACTGACCTGCCTGGAAGCCAACCCTGTTGCTCTACTCTCCTCTCTGCCAAGCGGAAAGTCTTAACTAGCAACAGGTCGGTTCAACAGGTTCAGTCACAAGCCAGGCACAGAGGATTCACACACACACACACACACACGCACATACACATACACATACACATACACACACACACACACACACACACACACACACACACACACACACACACACACACACACACACACACACACACACACACACACACACACACACACACACACACACACACACACACACACAGGGGCGGAACTCGAGAAGCAAAACGACATTGTATTGAGCACCCTGAAAAATTGTGGTCCAACAAGTGAAATGCAGATCCTTCCTGCATAAACTCAAGATAGTCCTCTAAATTATGTTAATTTATGCAAGGGGAAAACAAGAGGGAGCCGTGGAGTAGCATGTTATTGTGTGTTTAAGTCCTGCCTCCAGATTAGAGTGGAAGTATCCAAGGGTGCACATTGTGAGAAGAGGCTCTCGGCCAAACCTCTCATTCGACCAGAAATCTAAATCAAAATCAAATCAAATCTAATTTTATTGATCGTGTACACGTATTTTTCAGATGTTATCGCAGGTGCAGCGAAATGCTTATGTTTCTAGCTCCAACAGTGTCATAATACCTAACAATATAAAACACCCAAATCCCCAAAATTCAAATAAGAAATTAAGAAATATCAGAACGAGCAATGTTGAGCACGTAATATAAATATATAGACAGTATGGCAGTAAATTAATAGAAAAGGTGTGTACAGCACTAGTTATATAGGATCAGCCGGGTCTAGAATTCAGTATATACATATGAAGTGTGTAAAACAGTATGTAAACATTATTAAAGTGACCAGTGTTCAATGACTATGTATATAGGTCAGTAGTCTCTAGAGATCAGGGTAGAGTACCAGGTGGTAGCCAGCTAGTAACAGTGACTAAGGTTCAGGGCAGGGTACTGGGTGCAGGCTGGCTAGTGTTGACTGTTTAACAGTCTGATGGCCTGGAGATAAAAGCTGTTGTCAGTCTCTTGGACCCAGCTTTGATGCACCTGTACTGTCTCAATGGTAGTGGGTTGAATAGGCCGTGGCTCTGGTGGCTGAGGTCCTTGATGATTTTCTAGGCCTTCCGTTGTCACCGGGTGCTGTAGATGTCCTGGAGGGCAGGCAGTGTGCCCCCAGTGATGCGTTGGGCAGACCGCACCACCCTCTAGAGAGCCCTGCGGTTGCGGACGGTGCAGTTGCAGCTGTTGCGCCTTCTTCACCACACTGTCTGTGTACATGGACCATTTCAGGTTGTCAGTGATGTGCACGCCGAGGAAGCTTTTCACCATCTTCAACCGCAAATTGACCGCAAGAACCCCAAACAGATATAATATTTGACTAAAACATAATCATTTCAAGCCTTGTTTACATTCGTATATGATCACGTGTCTCTCTATTGTGCGTGGGAATACTTGGGAACGGATTTCTTGAATTAAAATAACTTGGAGCTGATTTCCTTGTTTTTTTCAAGTCTATTATGTCCCCCGGGGTCAAAAAACTTGGGGGGTGGCAAATAAAACCACCCGCGGGCCAAATTCGCCCTGCAGGCCGCCAGTTGGGGAACCCTGCTATAGGCTGTCTCTTTGTTGTTGGTAATCAGGCCTCCCACTGTTGTGTCGTCAGCAAACTATTGTCATTAGTGAACAGGAAGTACAGAAGGGGGGCTGAGCACACACCCTTGTTGGGGCCCCCGTGTTGAGAATCAGCGTGGTGGAGGTGTTGTTGCCTACATTCACCACCTGTGGTTGGCCCGTCAGGAAGTTCATGACCCAGTTGCACAGGATGGGGTTGAGACCCAGGGCCTCGAGCTTAGTGATTATCTTGGAGGGCACTATGGTGTTGAAGGCTGAGCTGTAGTCAATGAACAGCATTCTTACATGGGTATTCCTCTTGTTCAGATGGGATAGGGCAGTGTGCAGTGTGATAGCGATTGTGTCATCCGTGGATGGAGGCGGTACGGAAATTGTAGTGGGTCTCGGGTGCCAGGTAAGGTGGAGATGATATGATCCTTAACTAGCCTCTCAAACACTTCATGATGACAGAAGTGAGTGCTACGAGGCGACAGTCATTTAGTTCAGTTACCTTCGCTTTCTTGGGTACAGGAACAATGGTGGACATCTATCTTGAAGCAAGCGGGAACAACAAACTGGGATAGGGAGAGATTGAATATGTCCGTAAACACTCCAGCCAGCTGGTCTGCACATGCTCTGAGAACGTGGCTAGGGATGCTGTCTGGACCGGAAGCCTTGCAAGGGTTAACAAGCTTAAATGTCTTACTCGTGTCGGCCACGGAGAATGTGAGCCTTCGTTGTGACTGTAAGATCATGTTGCCCAGCACCATTTAATAAGAGCAACAGTAATAGAGGTTTCATATGGGGCAAAGCCAACATCCTACCCCCCAGCTCCGTACTCTGCATAGGAGAAAGAGAACGAGACTTGAGATCTGGATTCCTATAGGAATATTGAAGTGTTTGTGAACAACAATTACACACAATCGTAGGGCCTTGTTATTGGTAAATGATGGAACAGCCCTACTCTTCTCCCAGCTGTTATAGCAGGCCCCGAGACATTATCCTGTCTTTACTTATCCATCATGCAATTATACTGATTTGCCTCTATTTTTCATTTAGATCACAACTCCTTAGTGTAGTTTCATTAGGCACTAAATTGGCAATTCGTCTTTGTGAGTCAAAGTTTTGCCTTCTGAATGTGCACGTTTCACTTTCATCACTGGCCAGTCAGTAGCCATTTCATATCACCGTTCAGAGAGTATGTTCAACAATCTGTTTTTTTCCCCTCCCGCTGCGCCTGTGTGAGTAGTGGGCGGCGCGCATACCCAATCCCCCTCCCATACCCAGCCAGTGTTGTACGTGAGAGAGTGGAGCCACTCCGTTTCCTCCAAGCAGAGAGCGAAAGACAGGGAGGAAAGAGAGGCAGGAGGACCGGAGCGCCGACATCGTCGGTATGAATCAAGTGTAGCATCTTAGAATTTCAGATTGTTTTGCAACAATTATTTCTTTCGTTTAAAATTCCGTTTTGGCGCTGAATCGGAGACTATGGAACTGACTGTATCCAGGGTGCTGATTTCCATTGCGCAGCTCCTGGTTTCCTGCCAGATAGGTAAGGAAGAAGAATATTAACAGATTTCGAAAAGTGCAATGATTTATGTGTGATACGCATTATCACTGAGTGTGCACAGCCCATGTCTGTAACAGGCTACTACTGTAGGCTCTGTATTTGACGTTATAGTGTATTCACTCAACGATGCCATATTTGACACTGGCAAACAAATAAAGACAGGGACCATGGTGAACTTAAAATGTGCATCCCAAATGCCACTCCACCTGACACGTCTCAGGACTGTGTATTTGGAGAAATTACACTGTTGATTTATCATGAAGAGACTTTTAACCTTTGGAGAACTTCTTCATTTTGATGGAAGCATTTCGCTTGATATGTCAAGCGCACTCATGTGTAGGCTGTTAACAGAGAGTTTCCGATAGCGGCATGCCATTAGAGAGAGCCTTTAACTGGTGAAGCCATTGAAACATGGCATGAACACTGACAATAGGGTTGGTTTCGTGGATGGTTTTCTGGTCAACGATTAGATGGAAAAGAAAAAGCAAGTGCTTTTGAGAGATTTGAGATCTGCCATCTGCATCTTCCGTTTCTTCTAATCCCTTGGCTGAGTCGTTATCTGTGATCTAAAAGAAGCATCTAAGAGATGGACAGTTTTGCTGGCCGGTTTTATGGGAATTGGGAATTATGGGGAAAATTCTTTGGAGGGAAATGAAGGAGGGAGCACATCTCTACGCCATCTGTTCCTCAATATGCCAGGCCACCATACAGGAGTAGGCTACCCCCCCCCCCCCCCCCCCCCCCCCCCACACACACACACACACACACACACACACACACACACACACACACACACACACACACACACACACACACACACACACACACACACACACACACACACACACACACACACACACACACACACACACACTGCATACGACACTCACACTGTCTCACAAATAGACACGTCCATCTGCATGCAAGACTATCACCAATTTGACTGTTTGGATACAATCAACACATTCACACCATGCCATATGTTATATATATATATATATATATATATATATATATATACTGTAGACCACATTACGGTAGTTAGCCTAGATATGAACAGCGCAGAACAGTACATTAGGACCTCATTGTAAAGTAACTTCAGCTGTGGTGTGTGCCAGTGCCACAGCTGGCAGAGCTGAGTGCATGAGCACGGTCAGGGTCAAGTTTTGGGCATGGTTAGTGGACATGGCTAGGGTTAGGGTCAAGTTTTCAGGATTCAGTTTTCAATTCAGTCGGTTCAGAAAGTGGGACAATCCTCATAGGAAGCAATGGATGATTGACTGAATTGAAAACGGAACTGACCCCAACCCTGATCAGGAGAGCCCGGGGAGAGTTCATAAGCATGAGCGTGGTAATGACGTAATACCCATTGATCAGAGCCAGCAGCGCTATAGAGCCTCTCGCGTACACCAACCCTGTCCCTGTCCACCCAGCCCTGAGAGCACACAGAGTATGTTAGTTACACCATCAGTGGGGCATCAGAGTAGCTCTCATCCTGACACTGCTGCTGATCGGTGGATAATGTTGCCCTGTTATGTATATAAATGAGATGGCCGTAACACCCTCGATGGGCAGGGCAAGAGTGTCGCATTTCGACACCCACCATGTCAGATTGTTCTGAAATTGTTTCTGTAGTTAGAAAGAAATAAGATTAGAATTCCTGCAACATTATTTTGTTGAAATCGAATTTTCTTCTCTGAGAAATGAAGCTAATTGATTACATCCAAATTTGTCCATTTAAATGTATAGGATTCATATAATATTCGAAAAAATATAGTACCTGACATCTGATTTGGACCAAACTTTTTTCGAACAATGGGTAGACATGTGGAATCCAAAGAAATTGTCTAAAGTCACCCACAGACCACACACCCCAACAACCACTTTCTAGTATCAGTTCTCTATGTCTGACAAGTAGCATGAAGCTGCGGCTCTGAGTATTGCTTCCCGGCTCTGAGTAATGTATTCCCAGTGAATTTGATTATGTTTCCCACCCGCTGTTTAGAGAAATTATTCATTGAAGTTGTTAGGTTTTACGTCCCATCCAACATCCTGATATTACCAAGTTCTGGCCACTAGGTGGTGCTGTTCCTGCTTTTAGGTGATATTTGTTAAAGAATCCTCCCCCTCAATGTTAAAGGGATAGTTCACCCAAATTACAAAATTACAATTACAAAATTACATGTTGGTTTCCTTACCCTGTAAGCGGTCTATGGACAAGGTATGACAGCAATCCATGCTTTGGTTTTGTTGTCCACTGTTTAAAATGCTGAATTTGTAGCATTTGTGGCACAAATCCAATGCAAGTCAATGGTATCTATATTAGCAAATCATGCTAAAGAATCAAAAAAGTATTTTGTAGCTCAACGATGTTACTTCTAGATGATTTGGATATGAAGCGTGAAAATGCATTGACTAACATTGACTTGCATTGGATTTGTGCCACATCACCATCTAATGGTCAGAACCTGGTAGTATCTGTCAGGTTTTGGCCATGACTGTTCGGGTTTTGGTCACTAGATGTCCCCATTGCACCTTTTTTGTACCTTTTGTTTTTCTTGCTCTAATTATTGTTTGCACCTGTAGGTCATTCCCTTGTTAGTATTTAAACCCTGTGTGTTCGTCAGTTCCTTGCTCAGTGTTTGTAAGTTAGCACCCAGCCCCAGCCCAAGCCTTGTTTTATATAGATATTTCTCTTGTTGGATTTTCCAGAGGTTCTCTGGTTTAGTTCTTGTGTATTATTTGAGTAGTCTTTTGAGGTTTGTTTTTCCCTGCTGTTTTTTACCACTTTGTGGAGTTTCTTTTGTATTTTTGGAGGATTTCCACTTTGTGCCTCTTGGCTTTATTTTTGGACATTGTGGATTTAGTTTCTTTGCCTGAAGATTTTGTTCTTTAATTAAACCACCATCTCTAGTACTGCTGTGTCTGCCTCATCTTCTGGGTTCTGACGATTATTAGTGACTGTTTCTCGCACCGGGTCGTGACAGTATCAGGATGTACTGTAGGATGGGACATTAACCTAACAACTTCAATGACTAATTTCTCTGAACAGGGGGGGGGAAAAACATAACCAAATTCACTGACAATACATTACATAGTATGAAGAAACAATACTCAGAACCGCAGCTCCATACTACTAGTCAGACATAGAGAACGGATACTGTATACTTGTTGTTGGGGTGTGATTGGCGTGGAATGTGGGGGGTCCGTGGGTGGCTTTTGAGAATTTCTTAGAATTTCTCATGTCGAACTCATTGTTTGAAAAAGTTTGGTCCAAATCGGATGTTAGGTAGTAAATGTATTGAATATTGAATTTAATTGATTTGAATTTGGGTGCAATCATAATAGCTTAATTTCTCAGATCAAATGATATTTCAACAAAATAGTGTTGAAGGAATGCTCATCCTATTTGTTTCTAACTACAGAAACAATATCAGAAGGATGTGACATGGTGGGTGTCATGGCTTGCTGAAATGACATGGGACGACCCTAGAGTGTTATTGAATGAATGGGAAGAATTGATCTTCCACACTGTTCTCTCCACGGGAGTGATTGGGATGTATGAAGTAACAGCATGCGATGGTGTACTCTTCGGAAAAAACGGTGCTATCTAGAACCTACAAGGGTTCTCTGGCTGTCCCCATAGGATAACCCTTTGAAGAACCCATTTTGGTTCCAGGTAGAACCCTTTTGGTTCCAAGTAGAAACCTTTTGGGTGCCATGTAGAACCCTTTCCACAGATGGTTCTACATGGAACCCACACGGGTTCTACCTGGAAACAGAAATGGTTCTCCTATAGGACTGGGAATTGCCAGGGACCATAAGATACAATCTTATCACGATATATCACAATTCTATATGTATTGCGACTTGATACTGTGATTTTTTTGCGATTCAACGTTCCAAACATATTGCTCACTGTATGTCTGCTACAGAGGGACAACAGAAAGCCATAATAAAAACGAGTTTTGATCAGTTGTGGATATAAAAGAGCTGAAAACATGTTGGCTCACCGTTTAAAAAGAGGATTGAGGTCACGCTATAGGAGGAGAAATACAGCCGTTTTGGCGCTGGCACAGCCGACTAACGATAACTAATGTTAACTACCTAGCAACAAATAAATCGATGTCATAGAATCATTATAACATAGTCAACAATAATATCACGATACTCTACTGTAGACATCCCCCCCCCCCCATCCCTATTCTCTCATGGGAACAGCTGAAGAACCTTTTTGGAGGTTGGTTGGGTTCTTTGCTGGTCAGTCAGACCTACGGAGTTGAATAGAATAGAATCGAGTATCTCTTGGAACACATTAACAGATGGTCGATGCTCTCTTTAATGAGCTGTAGCACCAGCAGCCTGTGTGAGACCGTAACAGTTGCAGTGTAACTCCCCTATGTGGATGTGGTGAGGGTGTGTGAGCCTGGGTGAGCCTGCTGAGTACTGTTATGGGATCCAGCATCATTAATTAGGGTAGTTTACTCTGCTCTAAACCCACGGTGTATAGTTAATTGGCATTTGGCAGCATGTCCACTGCAGATTCCTTTGAACCTTGACAGAATGTACGTGGAATAAAGCAAACAAAGCCTTAGACCAGAGCACTAGATAATGAAACATAATGAAAAGCCAGAAGGACTATTAAAAATAGAATGGGAGTCATCTACTGAATAGACACCTGCTAGTGTTGCGGACACAAATGTGTCTGGGTCAAACCAGTAACCAATTCAACTGCAACCTGGGTTAGGCTCAATTACATCCAATCATGCTTGTAAATAATTACCGCTTATAAAACCTTTATTAACTGTGCATTATGATACTATTCATCATATGAGCAATTTGCCTTAATAAAGAAATCTCGTTGGAACTGTGATAGAAGCAGATCATACACCCGATGCTATAGAACCAAAAGGGCTTCTTCCAATGAATGGTTCCATTTAGAACCCAGAACCCTTTCAGAACTCTTTTTTCCCTAGCTCTGTAAATCATGTTCCTTATCAAGCAACATCACCCGAAGAGACCTGTGATACAAGCAGATGATGCGTAACAGAGAAGCTATACATTAGCCATCAGGTTGGACTGGTTTACCCCTGGGTGCTTATGACGTCCTGTGATCTACAATATCTGGTCCTTAGTCCCGTGTGTAGTTATGTCATCCTAATGCTACTTACGTAATGAGGAGAGAGCGAGCCCCCTCCCTCTGTGCTACGTACATAATGAGGAGAGAGAGAGCCCCCTCTCCCTCTGTGCTACGTACATAATGAGGAGAGAGCGAGCCCCCTCTCCCTCTGGACGATCAAATGATCGATGTCTCTTATGTTTGTGAAAAGACATCCACATGACCTCTCTCCATCTCTCTCTGTCAAATTAGATTTGTTTGCCCTTTCGGCCATTGCTTTTAAATGTTAAATGAGTTTAGACTAGAGTTAAATGTCAAAGAATCACTGATATGGTTTGTCTCCTCTTCTTATTTGAATGTCTGCCGTTTGGATTAGAGGAGAGAGACAGATGAATGTCGGTCTAATCTGCTGTATAGCTATCTGTTTAGCCCCGTGTATCTGTCTTCAGAGACTGGAGTGTGTGTGGGTGGGTGGGTGTTCATGGAAACAAACATAGAGGCAGGATCTCACCTCTCGTACCATGTTTCTGTAAGTAGGCCTTTCTTCTGCGACAGAATCAATTGAGGACATTACATCCCCAAGTGTTCATGCTGAGTCTCTCTTGTCTCTCTTCATGTTCACTCTCTCTTCTGATTTTTTACATGATTATTCACCAGACTATAAATCTAACAGATGATGTCAATATCACTAAGCTCACTCACCCAAAAGACAGAAATCTGTAACAGTAGCCATGGTAACATGTAATATGGTAAATTACTAGAACAAAATGATCTGGGGGAACTGCTTGCTCTCCAGACAGCGTGAATATGTTCAGTCTATTGTATGGATGGAAATAAGAGTTAGCTACGCAGTACGCCCTAGGCACACATATCTCAAGTTAAGATCCAACTCTGTAATAAGAACAGAAAAGTTAGAGGTGTTTTGGAACATGTGATTTGTCCACATCATTGACATCTCATCTGTCTCCCCTCCATGTCTCTCTCAAGCACGGACGCATGGACGCACACACAGACACACCACTGTTGAGGGCCAGTGTGTGTAGTGTTCCATAGTGCTCCATGTGGAAGATGAGATTAGAACTGTAGAAGCGGACGGACCTTTACGCTGCAGCTCAGAAAAGAGCCGCTCTGTCCCTCTGTGCTGCTAGCACAAACTACGTCTTCATGGAAGTACGAATCTTGTTAAAAATATTTTCTAAAGCCATCTTATGTGTCTCTCTTTGGGTGTCTAAAAAAAACTATAATTGGCTTTATGGCTTATCTTACCACAAAGAGAAGTTAGACTCAGATTTGGATATAACTTATATGATAGTCATTTATCATATAAGCACTCATTTTGATTACAACTTCTTTTGATGTATCTGAAAGCAATATTATTGAATTATTCATGCTTTATTTAAACCCTTTATTGGGTATATTTTCAGTAAATGTATTTTATCAGCATGACATTCCTAGTCAACTGTAATGTAATTTATTCATAAGCATACTTAGCCTATACCACTAATCCACTTACTGTCTCTCTGAGCCATGTAGTCACAGTTATTAGAGCTTGCTCCATCCCAGTCATGGCTTTGATTGCAGCATATTGTCTACTTGGTCTTACTGCGAGTTGAAGTTCCCTTGCAATACTATGCCATATGGTTCTCAGTATACCCTGCTATAGCCCAAGATATATCAATAATGGAAACAAGTAATGAATCATGTCTATAGCACCATGCCAGTACCAGTCCATGGATTACTACCTTATCATTTACCCGTACCCATAATGTTAACATGCACAGCAAAATCAATGGTGTACATTTAACTCTGAAAGTGTCAAATGTACACTATTATCAGTGAACATATAAGTCCCACTGTACTGGTGTTAAAATAACACTTTTGAAAGTGTTAAAGATTTAACTATGTTGCAGTGTTCCCCATTTAACTCTTAAAATGTCCAAAGGAACTCGATTGTGCCGTTTGCAGAACTCAACTGTAGAGTAATATGCAACACCTACAGTGTAAAACATAACACTTGATTTAGAGTAAACTGGGCTCACTTTGCTTAGTGATGACACTCTTACACTTCCTCAGTGTAAGAAATTAACACCTGTAGTGTTACGGTACATCATTTTGGGTGTTGTTTTAACACTGTATGGTGTAAAGCCTAATTTGCATATTTCCCAGGGTGCCTATTCTTTTTGAGTAAATTGTAGACTTAACACCCATGACTGTATTTGTTAGTGACAGAGACATGGTGGTTGAATTATTTCCTTTTAACAGCCTGTGGCTTTCACCAAATGAGTTCCTAGGGGAATGTTATCATTCAAATTAAACTCTGACAATACAGTCCATATATCATAAGGCCTTAATTATTGGCCTAGTAAATGTCCTAGTTTTACCCCAACACAGCGGTGTCAGGAAACTCCCGGTTTCAATTGGAATCCTGACATAGTTAGGATATCCGACAGTTGGAATTTTTATTCACCCACAACCTGCATTCAGAATGACAGTAAAGATTTAGAAACGTAATTTTAAAAAAACACTACATAAACCATTTAAACCAGTACACCCATTTCAGTAATGTGTGCAATAAATCTAACTAATTGATTGGATAAGTTTAGAAAAATGTATGTTATTCATCTTTGTGTCGCATAAGATTAATGAATTAATCAATGTACATGCAAAAACACAAATATTAAAAACAATCCCCAAAAAAGTACCTGCAGTGTAGCATGCAGGGAGATATAGTAATGATGGGGGTGGTTTTAATGGACTGTTTTACTCACCACAGTGTAAAACAATAACTCTCGTTATTAACACCAACACTCGGGTTTATTTTACACCACTGAGTGTTAATTTCACTCTTACAGAGTGAATGTAACTCCTGAATCAACACTAGAAATGTTACACTGAAAAATCAATCCTGGACAATTCGCTGTGTGGCACCATCCCAGACAGGGCACTGGCTAGCTAAAGAGAGCTACAGTGGACGGTCCCCAAGTCGTGCTCTTTCTTAGAACATCCTAAATCACCCTCATCCGCAGTGTAAATGTTTAGAAAGCAGTGACAGCGGAGAGGGGGAGGGAGGAAGAGGAGGGCAGTTAAACTAAAAGGCCAGAGAGAAAGGGATATTCTATTTTCTCTTCTCTCCCTCTTGACTTCAGGAAGTTGGTTTGGAGTTATAGCGTCAGCCTGACAAGAGCAAGGCTTGTCTGTGGCTGGGCGGTCTGTCACAAAGGACAGTGTTGTTTCAAGGAGAGAAACTTTAATAAGAGGCAGTGGGAGATGGTGGGTCTTGGGGAATGAGATGACTGAGGCTGGAGGGGGAACCCAGGGAAAGCTGGTGGGAGAGGGGCTGCAGACTGCAGTGAAAGATGGAGGGGAACCTCAAGTGAGAGGGAGGGGGGGGCAGTGAAAGATGGGGGAGTGCGTGTCCATGGCGATGGGAGAGGCAGCAGAGGATGTCAGTGTGGAAATCAGGGTGGCCAGATGCCACAATACATTCTATGGTTGTCAAGGAGTCCAGTGCTGATGCTCTCTGCATGCTGATGGAACCGATGGAAAACCTGTGCTGCATCTCAATACTGTATGCCACTTCCTCTCCTTGTCTCCTTTCCTTCAGGAAGCCACATTAGACTATTGAGATGCTTATATAACTCCGTGCTGTGATGCTGAGCAGATGAACACGGTGCATTTCACTGCACTCAGAGTGGGAGAACCGACTGGTTCTAACATACACACACACGCAGGCAAACACACACGAACGCACACACCATCCCCACTAACTCACGTGGACACAATCCTACATACCCAAGTAACACATAAACACACTACCAGTGTACACACAGTCATGACTTCAAAGTGGGACTGAGCATTTATGTCATCATCAACCACACAACCCCAGTGTGGCTGACTACAGTAAGTGCAGTGACTGTACCTGGCTCTAAAACACTGGCTCTGCATTATGAAGCTCTCTGTTCCTCTGTTTTCTCCAGCTCTCTGTGCTCTCTCCCCTCCCCGGGGGTGTCTCTCTCTGTGCCTGATTTATTTATGAGTTCATCTTGGGATGCGGCGGCCCCTATTTCAGACGGGAGGAGCTCGGAGGAAGGAGCTGAAACTTTGTGTTTATTATTTTAGGCCGTCCCTCACCAGGGAACTCCCTGGCTAGTGGCTCAAATTAATAACAGGCTTTTTCATGGGTTGTTTGTTCACAAATGCTGTATTTCACGGAGCGTTTTGTGGAGGAGACAAGTAAACCCTCTCCCTCGGCATTCAACTTAAATCTCATTCAGCAGAATTTGGAGAAAAGCTACCTTGACAAAGTCTTCAGAGTGCAGGACCATAGGAGAGATTGATGGGCTCTTCTTGAGTGCGATGCACAGCACACACTCACTTATGCCAATGGATGCAGCAGAATCAGGGGAGGAGTAGTCACAGAGGCACAGAGTCTGTCACAGAAATGGAATGATACAGACAAACTCCCATGATGCATTAGCAGACCTTCCACAGGCCTATGACTGAGAACAGGACAGCTCTGTCCAGTGTCTTAAACTTGGAGCCATTTTAGCGCTTATGGCTCTGGTTAAAAACCCAGTTGTTCTCAATAGAAGGTAGAGTTAAACCACTCAGCAAATTATCCAGTGTAAAATCAACACCGAGAGTGTTAAATTTAACACTGGTCCAGTGTCTATATGAACACACTGCTTAGTGTAAAGCCTTGGTTTTGGTTGAGACGTGGTTGTTGCATTCATCCATGTTCAGTCCTGTGGCCTCAGAAAATATGTTATCATTAAATTCTTTAACACACTGCAACACATACTTATTTTCGAAGACCATGTTTTACCCTAATACAGTGGCCTGAAACTCATGGTATACAGGCCACATCAGGCCTGCAAATCACATTATGCTTGCTTGTAAAGGGATGTGTAATTCCTTTTGGAATCAAGCCAGAGTGGGAATAACCAACATTTTACATTTTTATTCACCCACAACCTGCATTAAGAATGACTGCTGGGTTGGGAAGACTAAGATATGAGACTACATAAATCATCTAAACTGGAACAACCATTTCAGTAACGTGTGCAATAAGTCCGCTTATCAGATTGGATTAGTTTAGAAACATTTATGTTATTTATATTTGAGTAGCATAAGATTAATTAATCAATCAATTTACATGCAAAAACAGAGATAATGAAACAAACATATATTTTTTTTTAAATCAACCTGAAATACAGCATGCTGGGAAATGTGATATTGATGAGCGTGGTTTTGGTTTAACACATGGTTATTTGCACCAACACTGGGGGTCTTTTACACTAATGAGTGTTAATTTAACAATTACTGAGTTAATTTAACACCTGAATCAACACTAGATAATGTTACACTGAAAAATCAACACCGGGTAAGATTTGCCGATTTTCTATGCAGCAGCAGTGAGCTTAACGGTGGATGAATAAATGTCCCTCTTTCAATGATGAAATTTCAATTTATAAAAGTCTTTATTGTCCCTAAGAGGGATATTTGTTCCACTGTCATTTCACTGTCCAGATGTTCTGGACAGTTGTTCTAACCTCCAGCTGTTCCCTTATATTACCACCTACAGAAGTAGACCCTGAGGCCTCTAGGCTTCTAGGCCTCACGTTCCCACGGTTACCACATGTCACATGTCTGACCTCACTGCAACAGCTGGTCCATGACACATTCCCATAGGCCCTCTCTAAAACGGACGCACATCATCATGATATGGATGTATGTTGTTATATATACCGCTAAGTCCCCTTAGAACAATGCGGCGTTTGACAGTGCTCAGAAGCTATATCCCCTGTTTCATTTGGGCCTAACCCTCTTCAATCTTCCAGTGGTAGACCTGCAAGTAAAACCTGCAAGGAGAGAACACATGCTACTAATAACCTAATTCACACATGGCTTTCAGTCACAGCAGCTGTGATATGATGATGTCATGGGGTGTGGCAGGGAGGTATGTATGTCTTGCTCTATGTCCAACAGGTGCTCTCTAGAATGTTCTCAGTGTGTATTGATCACAGGAAAGAATAACGATGATCATTGGCGTTTGGCATCGTGGATGCATTTCTGCTCTGCTGTAGCCCTTGACGCCCCCCACTGCACAGACTCAGAGCTGGTGCCAGTCGCTCTGTCTCAGTGCCTCTTGTGTGGCGTGAGTAGCATATTATTCCTGTCCCCTCACAGACGGAGGATGTGTTCTACGATCCAGACACGTGATTTCACGACGCGGCAAACGGACCACGACCGTGGCCGTACGGTGAGTCCCTAGGGACAGTGAAGTGAACCACATGCTCTGGGCGGCTGAGCGGCTCAGCGCCCGGCCAGAGTAAAGTGAATCCTTCCTGTCTTTTAGTTTCAGTCTGAACCAGCTTTCATCTCTCTCAGGGGTCCACTAATCGGCTATTCATTAGCATGCTAGTAAGACCCTCCTCCGCTACAACAACACAGTGTACAGTACAGTCACACGCACACACACACACACACACACACACACACACACACACACACACACACACACACACACACACACACACACACACACACACACACACACACACCATCCATCCATGGTTATACACTGTTCTTACTCATTAGTAGAAGGCCAGGTCGGGGACTCCCATGTTCCATCTAGAGTCTAGACTAGAGGGTTCAGGTTTGGCCTTTCTGTAAGGACTGGCTCTATTGTAACAGATACGCTTTTAGTTCCTGGCCATGGCAGGCAGGCGCCCACTCAGTCTATCTGACCTGGGGTTAAAAGAAGAGGTCAACACTCCGCGGCTAACTAATTCACTTTATGACAGTTAGGAAACCATATTGGCCTTTAACCAAAGAAATACTAACATTTGAGTGGGACTGTAACGTAGATTTAGGAGCGCCATCGTTAGAGCTGATAATGACAGAGAGAAGATGGAGAAAAGGGCCAAATGAAAGAGAGAGGGAAGGAAGGAGAGAGAAGGGAGTGAGAGAGAGCCAAAGAGGTTTCAGGCCAGCTTGAGTTTGCCGCGTTCGTGGGTGATATAGTCATACGTCAGCCCCATCGTTAGTGCTGAGAAGGACCAAAAGAAGGAGAGAAAAGGAGAGAAAGAGGCAGGAAAGGAAGGAGGGAGAGAGAGAGCCGAGAGGTTGTAGCTAGCGTTGATAATGGCCTCATTAACATCACACTGTGAGGGATTTTAATCTAATTTGCCTCTGGCTTCTCTCTGTGACACTGACTGAAGCAGGGCCAGGACACTGGGGCTCAGATGGATCTGTCACACGGGAGGGGGGGCTGTGTGTGTGTGTGTGTGTGTGTGTGTGTGTGTGTGTGTGTGTGTGTGTGTGTGTGTGTGTGTGTGTGTGTGTGTGTGTGTGTGTGTGTGTGTGTGTGTGGTACAGCTCTTTCCTTTCCCAAGGCTGTTTCCCTCTGGAAGTTATAGCATACAGTTAGTATTGTGGCAGGAAACAGAGGTCAGCGGTACGTGGTAAAGACCTACAGTGGCTTGCGAAAGTATTCACCCCCTTGGCATTTTTCCTATTTTGTTGCCTTACAACCTGGAATTAAAATAGATTTTGGGGGGTTTGTATCATTTGATTTACACAACATGCCTACCACTTTGAAGATGAAAAATATTTTTTATTGTGAAACAAACAAGAAATATGACAAAAAAATTGAAAACTTGAGCGTGCATAACTATTCACCCCCCCAAAGTCAATACTTTGTAGAGCCACCTTTTGCAGCAATTACATCTGCAAGTCTCTAGGGGTATGTCTCTATAAGCTTGGCACATCTAGCCACTGGAATTTATGTCCATTCTTCAAGCCAATACTGCTCCAGCTCCTTCAAGTCGTTCCAGTCTCAAATCTCTGGAAGACTGAAACAGGTTTCCCTCAAGAATTGCCCTGTATTTAGCGCCATCCATCATTTCTTAAATTCTTACCAGTTTCCCAGTCCCTGCCGATGAAAAACATCCCCACAGCATGATGCTGCCACCACCATGCTTCACTGTGGGGATGGTGTTCTCGGGGTGATGAGAGGTGTTGGGTTTGTGCCAGACATAGCATTTTCCTTGATGGCCAAAAAGCTCAATTTTAGTCTCATCTGACCAGAGTACCTTCTTCCATATGTTTGGGCAGTCTCCCACATGCCTTTTTGCGAACACCAAACATGTTAGCTTATTTTCTTCTGGCCACTCTTCCATAAAGCCCAGCTCTGTGGAGTGTATGGATTAAAGTGGTCATATGGACAGATAGTCCAATCTCCGCTGTGGAGCTTTGCAGCTCCTTCAGGGTTATCTTTGGTCTCTTTGTTGCCTCTCTGATTAATGCCCTCCTTGCCTGGTCCGTGAGTTTTGGTGGGCGGCCCTCTCTTGGCAGGTTTGTTGTGGTGCCATATTCTTTCCATTTTTTAATAATGGATTTAATGGTGCTCCGTGGGATGTTCAAAGTTTCAGATATTTTTTTATAACCCAACCCTGATCTGTACTTCTTCACAACTTTGTCCCTGACCTATTTGGATAGCTCCTTGGTCTTCATAGTGCCACTTGCTTGGTGGTGCCCCTTGCTTAGGGGTGTTGCAGACTCTGGGGCCTTTCAGAACAGGTGTATATATACTGAGATCATGTGACAAATCATGTGACACTTATATTGCACACAATTTGTTTATTTAACTAATTATGTGACTTCTGAAGGTAATTGGTTGCACCACATCTTATTTAGGGGCTTCATAGCAAAGGGGTTGAATACATATGCACGCACCACTTTTCCGTTTTGAATTTCTTTGAATTTTTTGAAACAAGTAATTTTTTTTCATTTCACTTCACCAATTTGGACTATTTTGTGTATGTCAGTTACATGAAATCCAAATAAAAATCCATTTAAATTACAGGTTGTAATGCAACAAAATAGGAAAAACGCCAAGCGGGGTGAATACTTTTGCCAGGCACTGTATCTTAGATCCTGTATACCATAGAATGAAGAGTATGTATTCATACCATTGACTGTTTCTTCAGTGGTGACAATGGGCATTCTCCCTTCATCCCCCCATCTTACTTTTTTACAGTATGGTAAAAACAATCGGATTATATGGAGCATTAGACCCACCACGTGACCACAACATAGGATAGAAACAGAGTTGGTCATCATGACCCTTAACCTCCGACTTAACATAACAACAACAACACAGGTGGGTTAGTAACTAAGCGGTATCTCGGTAGATACAAGGCAATGTGAGTAAGTAGATTTTCGAGGAAGTAAGCAAGCAAACAAATTCATTGATTTTCAACTGTTGGGAATAGTTAGTCTTTTTCTCGCTACAGATTTTGGTTCATTTTTTCACATAAACCAGTGGGCATCAATAAGCCTTAACCCTTAAAACAAGTGACCAGCAGTGAGCAGTAACAGCAGCCCATGCAGTCAGAAAGAGCAGGTGTCCTGTAAAGTAGAGGATGCCATCTGACACTGATTCCAGTTAATACTCTGGAGCTCCTTCTCTGAGTGACACACACACACACACACACACACACACACACACACACACACACACACACACACACACACACACACACACACACACACACACACACACACACACACACACACACACACACACACACACACACACACACACACACACACACACAGTCTTGTACAGCTAACCTTGTGGGGACATACAATTCAGTCCCATTCAAAATCCTATTTTCCCTAACCCCTAACCCTAAACCTAACCCTAACCCTAACCTTAACCTTAACCCTAACCCTAACCCAAAAACCTAAACTTTATCCTAACCCTAAACCTAACCCTAGCTCCTAACCCTAACCCTACAACTAACCCTAGCTCCTAACCTTAATATTTAACTTAATTCTAACCCTAACACTAATTCTAACCTTAACCCTAAACCCCCTAGAAATAGCATTTGACCTTGTGGGGACTAACAAAATGTCCCCAGCTGGTCAACTTTTTGTTCGTTTACTATTCTTGTAGGGACTTCTGGTCCCCACAAGAATAGTTAAACACGTCCACACACACACACACACACACACACACACACACACACACACACACACACACACACACACACACACACACACACACACACACACACACACACACACACACACACACACACACACACACACATACACACCGGGCTGCCAGTTTCCTTTCCTACATGGCACAGAGAGCGCTGTTATCCTTGGACATTACCGGGTCAGAAAGAGCGTGTCCACTGGGTAACTTAGATATTTGAAATGGAGAGGTTTGAGTGGCGGTAAGAGGAGGGCATAGGAAGAAGATTGTAGCACTAGTGTAAATGTCAGCAGTAGGTAAAGTATAGTGCTCTTAAAGTGTACTTTGATATGGATCATTAGGCTTCCATCCTGTTAAAATCTGTGGGATTAAATCCACTAATGCTTAATATCCTTCATTCGATCTACACAGCGACACTCTGATAGTGTAAAACAACCCCCGTGTGTGTGTGTGTGTGTGTGTGTGTGTGTGTGTGTGTGTGTGTGTGTGTGTGTGTGTGTGTGTGTGTGTGTGTGTGTGTGTGTGTGTGTGTGTGTGTGTGTGTGTGTGTGTGTGTGTGTGTGTGTGTGTGTGTGTGTGTGTGTGTGTGTGAGAGAGAGATATGGAGAGAGATAATGTAATGAGAGTGAACGAGGGAGGAAGATGGAGGGGAAAGAGATATACAAAGACGAGGAGGAGGCAGAAATCCATTAGAGCAGTAGATGTGTGTATACTGTGTGCCGTAGCAGACACACACACACACATACGGATTGAGCAGCCATCTTCTCTAGACCATTCATCTCTAAACACTGTTGTCTCTTTCGAGTAATTACTTTGGACCTTTTGAACTCTACTGATGTGTCTCATCTCCTCCACTGTGTGTGTGTGTGTGTGTGTGTGTGTGTGTGTGTGTGTGTGTGTGTGTGTGTGTGTGTGTGTGTGTGTGTGTGTGTGTGTGTGTGTGTGTGTGTGTGTGTGTGTGTGTGTGTGCGCGTGTGTGTGTTGTTCCCACACATCACCATATAGCCATTACCTTCTACTGTCTCTGTAGCAGATAGCTCGCTACATCACTATGTGGAATGGCGAGAACATCACAATCTCTCTGGGTGAGTCAATAAAGATGACCAGTCCTTCATCACGTTCCCATTAACCAAGCTGTTTACAGAGAATTCTGCTGGATGAGAGAGGGATGAACGAGGGTTGAGAGGGGCTAGAACAGACAGCACTGTGACGTGCATAGAAAGTGGGTGGAAAGTGACGCCAGCCAAAGGCTTGTAAACAGAGAAAGAGGGAGAAGGAGAGAGAGAGAGAAGTGCCCTCTAGCTTGTGTCACACCACTTGTATCGCCTTCCTCGCCCCTCTCCTGTGTCTCACCTTACACTCTCTCCTGTGTCTCACCCCCTCTGTCTCCTGTGTCTCACCCCCTCTGTCTCCTGTGTCTCACCCCCTCTGTCTCCTGTGTCTCACCCCCTCTGTCTCCTGTGTCTCACCCCCTCTGTCTCCTGTGTCTCACCCCCTCTGTCTCCTGTGTCTCATCCCCTCTGTCCCCTGTGTCTCACCCCCTCTGTCCCCTGTGTCTCACCCCCTCTGTCCCCTGTGTCTCACCCCCTCTGTCTCCTGTGTCTCACCCCCTCTGTCTCCTGTGTCTCACCCCCTCTGTCTCCTGTGTCTCACCCCCTCTGTCTCCTGTGTCTCACCCCCTCTGTCTCCTGTGTCTCACCCCCTCTGTCTCCTGTGTCTCACCCCTCTCCACAGTACCCTTCTCTCTCCTGCCCTTGAGAAGAGAAGCAGTATTGAGAGCAACTCAACAAATGGCAGCTCAATCATATCCCCATAGATAAACTAAGTGGCCGTGATGTGGCATCTGACATGAGAGAAATAGTATGTCATCATATACAAGGTCATGCAGCAGGTGCTGGGGTCTCACATGACAGAGTGTGTATGTTCCTCTCAGTGAGGCGTATTCTAACTCTCTATTTTTCCCTCTCCTCTCTCTCTCTCTCTTTCTCTCTCTCTCTCTGTCTCTCTCTCTCTCTTTCACTCGTTCTCTCTCTCTGTCTCTCTGTCTCTCTCCCCCTCTCTCTTATAGTGGCCTTGACAGAGGCGTACTTCAAGGCCCAGAGGAAATTCACAGACGACATCGACTGGTCCTACACAGGTTGGTA
Source organism: Salvelinus namaycush (assembly GCF_016432855.1). Taxonomy (NCBI): domain Eukaryota; kingdom Metazoa; phylum Chordata; class Actinopteri; order Salmoniformes; family Salmonidae; genus Salvelinus; species Salvelinus namaycush. Next base: position 32,940,853 of record NC_052312.1, read on the forward strand.
AAGTTACATGAACAGTGTGCATGCCATGGGGTATTCAGGTTTGGAATTACAGGAGGGGCTAAGGGACTGAAATACCATTGTGAGCGTCAGTCACCCCCAAGAGACTTCGGTCACCCCCAAAAGACTTCGGGCACCCCCAAGAGTCAATGTATAATTCAAACCCTGCAGGCATTTAGCTCTACTCTGCCTCTCGGTGACAGATCAGAACATATGGTTGCAATAGTACCATATGCTACCTCAGCCCTGACTAGTGCACTAATGTTAAACCTGCTCAACACAACCAGTACTGATGGTCTTTTCTCCACATCCTGACAGACATAGGGGATTAAGCTCAGCTATCCTAAGCCCTTACATGGGGTAATTGCTCCATTAGTGAGATAGACCTGACTTGACTGGTCTCGCTTGGTCAAATCTAACTGTGTTCTGGTTTTAGGGAAATTGAGCGAGGGCGTTTAAATTGAGTTAAGGGCCAGTCACGCTAAAATATATATACTATATATATATATATATGATTTCCATCCTTCGTCCCAAATTGCTTGACTTAATTTCATTACACTCTGTCTGTCAATTTGCATTCGAATAACAAACAATTCTGCTTGTTTGGTAATAAGCATTATACTTTATATTTTCCACTCTGCTGCTCTGAAAGTTCAGGGCCCCGTCACAACAAACTGAGTCCCAGAGAGATGAGAGAGAGACTGCAGGGCTTAAGTGTGTGTTGTGTGTTTGTGTTTGTGTGTGTGTGTGTGTGTGTGTGTGTGTGTGTGTGTGTGTGTGTGTGTGTGTGTGTGTGTGTGTGTGTGTGTGTGTGTGTGTGTGTGTGTGTGTGTGTGCGCGTGTTTGTGTGCATGTGTGTGCCTTTATTTGTGCTTGCGTATGTATGCCTTTGTTCGTGCATGTGTGTATGTGCATGCATCATGTGTGTCTGTGTGTGCTCGCATGTTTGCGAGTGCGTGGGTCTGTGTGTGTGTGTTTGTCTGTGTGTGTGTGTGTGTGTTGTGGAGCAGGCTTGTTTATCAGCCCGTGCTATAATAGTAGTGAGTGTGCTGTAAGTATGGGTTACTGAGCCGTGAGGAAGAGAATTAACATGTGAAAGCGTACACCTCATTGTGAGGCACAGCGTGACGTATGGAGAAAGAGAAACGGGGTAAGAGAGCAGAGAGAGAAAAGAGAGAGAAAGAGGGAGAGAAAGAATAGAGAAAAAATACCTATGGAGAGAGAGAAACACGGAGAACGTGAAGAGGAAGTGAGCGAGAAAAAGGGAGATAAACCTTCTCGGACGTTAACATATGGTAGCTAGCTTTAAAGCTTTAATGCTGGTAGCCTTTACGGAATATGCAATCCTCTTGCTACATGCAGCAGCATGCATTTGCTCAGAATGTTTTGGCTCAAGGTTACTTTTGAGATCCATTTGTATGATTTACACTATACTGAACATGAATTAGATTGTCAGGTTGGAGCACGAAATGCTCCCCTGAGTTGGAGCACGAAATGTAATTTCTCTGTAAATATTTTACCGTCAAAACACACAGTGTGAGATAAAGGATTTATCTTGTCCTCTGTATGTCTGTCTTTGTGCAGGCAGACTATCCCAATCACATAGGTGATAACCTGATATTCTGTATATACAGTGTATGTGTTCATATTTGAGCATATGGCCTAGGACACAGATTTCGTGTTCTTTTTCAGACTTTGTATCCTTGCGTGCCCTGCTACTGTTTGTGTCTCCAAAGTTGATACAGTAAAAATCCACCGTATCCCCCCGTTAACCCCTCTCCCCAGGGGGTTCCTGTGATCCTCATGCCCCCCCCACCGATTTCCCCCGTCTCCATCTGCCAGTGTGTGTGTGTGTGTGTGTAATCTCTATCCTCTGATAACCCCAGGCCCCAGTGTAGGCCACGCGAGACAGTGTCCCCAGCCACCACAGCAGCCCATTTCCTGCATGTGTAAACCCTCTGATCTCCTTCTCATGGCTACAGGGCCCGTGTGTCCCTACACTACCCTCGCTCTCTGTCTGCCTCTTTCTCCTTCTGCTGGGCTCTAACACAAGGGACAGAATAAATGATCCAACTCTCTTCCCCATCAACATGTAACGGAGGTGGCTGGCGTGATGACTAACCTCGCCTGAGACCTGAAGACTTGCGTTAGCTCCTCCAAGCTAATGCTCAGCGGGCTAACACAGGACTGACCCAGTCTTACACAAACACACTGGCCGGGCATAATGCACATTCAGTACAGACAGCAGCCTCTGCAGCAGCTTCTAACAGCTCTAACGGGCTGCTAACTACCACCTCATTGACTTACTCCAGCTCTGCTTACTTAGTCATACAGGCAGCCGTTAGTTAGTGTTGTATCTGCTCCAGTTGTCTCCAGCCGTCTTCTCCACCCTCCTCTCCTAGAGCTGCTGCGGTTGGGGGTGAGGTAAGGGTTGAGTTCCCCCCGCTCCCCTCTCCCTCTCTGGAGCTTGGGTTCGGGTTAGGACCTGGGGTAATAGTGTAGTAGCTGGGGCTTAGGTACTAATGCAGCAGGACTCAGAGACCCAGGAAGAGACGTAGTCATGCTGGATGGTGATGTGTTTCAGGGCATCATTACACTGACTGGGGACCTCAGTGACAGATGGGGGGGGGGGGGGGGGGGACGAGTGGAGGAACAGTACCCCCTCCCCTCACACACACTCACACACCCACACACAAACACACACACACACACATACACAAAAGTATGGTGTGTTTGGTTAGCCAAAAATCCTAACATACACAATACATTCATTCACTTGCTTGAATCCACTCTCCTTGCTGCCCATGTCTTCTCACATTAAAGGGCAACAGATAGAGTGAAGAATGTTCACGCTGTATTCTACAAAAATACAAGACAGGAAAGTAGGCTTGATCTATCAGACAACCAATAACAGATGTTGTTTGTGGGATGTCGGAGGATGAATAACAGGTATTTTTATCCTTATTATATGCCTTTAATCCTACAAAGCTCTTTGCAAAACATATAGTGATATGTTAAGTGACGATCTGTTATTCAAGTCGCACGTGTCTATAAAATGTTAATGCTGCTCCACTGAGCCCTATTACAAGGGGATTATCCTCTTTCTTTAGCCATTTAAAGCACTGTGACTGACTGCTGGTAAGTGGTGATGATATCTTTATTGAGAGGACAGACAGGTAGCTGAGTGTGTGCTTGGGCTGTAGTCCGAGAGGTAATGGCTGTGTGTGTGTGTGTGTGTGTGGTGTGTCTGTGGTGTGGCTGTGTGTGTGTGTGTGTGGTGTGTCTGTGTCTGTCTGTCTGTGTCTGTGTCTGTGTCTGTGTCTGTGTCTGTGTCTGTGTCTGTGTCTGTGTCTGTGTGTGTGTGTGTGTGTGTGTGTTTGTGTGTGTGTGTGTGTGTGTGTGCGTGTGTGTGTGTGTGTATGTGTGTGCGTGCGTGCGCGCGCGTGCGTGCGTGCGTGCGTGAGAGTCAGAAGTTGGCTGTCTTAGTCCCCAGGGACATTCAACCTTGCCAGAGAAACAGAACGCCACGTTTCTCCTCCTCTTCTATAAAGACTGACTCGCTAAAAGATCAGTCACTGCATGTGAGTCAGACCTATGTCAGACAGACCATTAAACCATACTGTGTGGCCAAGTCCCAAATGACACCCCACTCCACCATATAGTCCACTACTTTTGACCCGAGCCACATAGTGAACTGGGATGTCAATCGTCTGTCATTTGAGGCTCGGTTTAAAAGTAGTGCGATGTATTGGGGAATCAGGGACATTTGAGACAGATCCTTTGTGTGTGTTCCTGGAAAGACTGACGGAAGCATGTTGCTCCTGGCACTTCATTCTCCTCCTAACCTCTGCAGCTACTTGTTGCCATGGTAGCATCTTGTGAGCGTAGCAGTGTTGTGTCATGGCATTTATGCCAGATGAGGCCCTCAGAACCACCTGACAGCCCCCTGTCACTTTCCTGCCAGCATAGGAGAAGCACACACACACACACACGCACACACACACACACATGTTCAGGCACACAGTCACGCACAAACACACACACACCAAATAAAGAGTCAAACTCTTCACCAACCTACACTCACACGCGCATGCACACTTGTACACCAAATTGACAGGCACACTCTTTGCTGTCACACAGACCTTTTAAGTGGCACAGCCAGAAGCTACTCTCGTCTGTCACCAACGCAGGAAACTGTCGTTCAACTCACGATGGCAATACGGCTGAATTCAGAGTGGAAATGATTTGATCCCATAAATGGCTGTGAATGTCGGTCATGCCTGGTAAACTCTTATCTTTAGCACCTGACCTCCTCCTTTGATGACTCTGTATTCATTCTACTAGGTTATTAGCCAGTAGAGTTATGAGAGAGGGAGGGGGGAGGGAGGGAGAGAGAGAGAGAGGGAGAGAGAGAGCGAGAGGGGAGAGAGAGAGAGAGGGGAGAGAGAGAGAGAGAGCGAGAGGGGAGAGAGAGAGAGGGGAGAGAGAGAGAGAGGGGAGAGAGAGAGAGAGAGCGAGAGGGGAGAGAGAGAGAGGGGAGAGAGAGAGAGAGGGGAGAGAGAGAGAGGGGAGAGAGAGAGCGAGGGAGAGGGGAGAGAGAGAGAGGGGAGAGAGAGAGAGAGAGTAAAGGCTGCTAGGAAGACACTCTCGCTCACACTCGTTCACACACACACACACACACAGCGAGATATTTATTATGAGAGGGGGGGATACTGTAGTTATGACACTGGGGAGAGGAAGAGGTGATAGTGAAGGCTTTCCTCCTCTCAGTGTGCAGCCTCAGCCTGGCCGTTCTCATGCTAATGTCTCTGAGCTCAGACAATAACAACCGACTCATTGCTCTTTTACAGCAACATGCCCCCCCCCCCCCTTCCTCAGGGTCAGCAGGCATCTCAGAGACTCAGCAGGGAAAATCATAATACTCACAGTACAGTATAATGTGGATGTATGCTAGCATACTGTACATATGGGCCATTTGGTTTGCTGTATGGATGTACTTACTGTAAGCGCTGTAATGTATATGATGTACTGTATGTACAGATGTAGGATCTTAATTTGAGACAGTTTGCCACAGCAGGAAAATGTATGGTTTTGTACACCAGCTTCAAACCGCTGAAAGGACAATATTTTTGGTTATGGAAAATATATTTCTCAGCGTTTTAGATGGTACAATGATTCTTTACACTATACTTGTCACGATCGTCTTCTGGTGAAAGAGTGGACCAAGGCGCAGCGTGATACGAATACATCTTCCTTTTTATTGTGAGAAGATGAACACGAAACGAAACACTTTTACAAACTAACAAAAACGACCGTGAAGCTACAAAACAAAAGTGCAGCCACAAGCTACTAACGTTTAGACATAGACAATTACCCACAACCTACCTAATGCCCATGGCTGCCTTAAATATGGCTCCCAATCAGAGACAACGATAGACAGCTGTCTCTGATTGAGAACCATTCCAGGCAACCATAGACTTACCTAAACACCTACACTGAACACAACCCCATGAACTCTACAAAAACTCTGGCTGCTGGCTGCTCCTGGCTGGCGGGCGGCTCTGGCTGCTCCTGGCTGGCGGGCGGCTCTGGCTGCCCCTGGCTGGCGGGCGGCTCTGGCTGCTCCTGGCTGGCGGGCGGCTCTGGCTGCTCCTGACTGACGGACGGCTCTGGCTGCTCCTGACTGGCGGACGGCTCTGGCTGCTCCTGACTGACGGACGGCTCTGAAGGCTCAGGACAGACGGGCGGCTTTGACGGCTCAGGACAGACGGGCAGCTCAGACGGCGCTGGGCAGACGGGCAGCGCAGGCGGCGCTTGGCAGACGGACAGCTCAGACGGCGCTGGGCAGACGGGCAGTGCAGGCGACGCTGGGCAGACGGACAACGCTGGGCAGACGGCAGACTCTGGCCGGCTGAGGCGCACAATAGGCCTGGTGCGTGGTGCCGGAACTGGTGGTACCGGGCTAAGGACACACACCTCAAGGCTAGTGCGGGGAGCAGCAACAGGGCGCACAGGACTCTGGAGACGCACAGGAGGCTTGGTGCGTGGTGCCGGAACTGGTGGTACTGGGCTGGAGACACGCACCACTGGGCGAGTGCGTGGAGGAGGAACAGGGCTCTGGAGACACACTGGAAGCCTGGTGCGTGGTGTTGGCACTGGTGGTACTGGGCTGGGGTGGGGAGGTGGCGCCGGATATACCGGACCGTGCAGGCGTACTGGCTCCCTTGAGCACCGAGCCTGCCCAACCTTACCTGGTTGAATGCTCCCCGTAGCCCAACCAGTGCGGGGAGGTGGAATAACCCGCACTGGGCTGTGTTGGCGAACCGGGGACACCATGCGTAAGGCTGGTACCATGTATGCCGGCCTGAGGAGACGCACTGGAGACCAGACGCGTTGAGCCGGCTTCATGGCACCTGGCTCAAAGCCCAATCTAGCCCGGCCGATACGTGGAGCTGGAATGTACCGCACCGGGCTGAGCACACGTACAGGAGACACCATGCTCTCTACCGCATAACACGGTGTCTGCCCGTACTCTCGCTTCCCACGGTAAGCACGGGGAGTTGGCGCAGGTCTCCTACCTGACTTCGCCACAATCCCTTGTAGCCCCCACCCCCAAGAAATTTTTGGGTTTGACTCTCAGGCTTCCAGCCTCGCTTCCGTGCTGCCTCCTCATATCGCCTCCTCTTGGCTTTAGCTGCCTCCAGCTCTTCACGAGGGAGGCGATATTCTCCCGGTTGTGCCCAAGGTCCCTTACCATCCAGTATTTCTTCCCAAGTCCAAGAATCCGGTGTGCGCTGCTCCTGCTGCTGCTTATCACGCTGCTTGGTCCTGGTATGGTGGGTAATTCTGTCACGATCGTCTTCTGGTGAAAGAGTAGACCAAGGCGCAGCGTGATACGAATACATCTTCCTTTTTATTGTGAGAAGATGAACACGAAACGAAACACTTTTACAAACTAACAAAAACAACAAACGACCGTGAAGCTACAAAACAAAAGTGCAGCCACAAGCTACTAACGTTTAGACATAGACAATTACCCACAACCTACCTAATGCCCATGGCTGCCTTAAATATGGCTCCCAATCAGAGACAACGATAGACAGCTGTCTCTGATTGAGAACCATTCCAGGCAACCATAGACTTACCTAAACACCTACACTGAACACAACCCCATGAACTCTACAAAAACTCCCTAGACAATACAACCACCCAAGACTAGACAAAAAACACACAAACATCCCCCATGTCACACCCTGACCTAAAATAATAAAGAAAACAAAGATAACTAAGGCCAGGGCGTGACAGTACCCCCCCAAAGGTGCGGACTCCGGCCGCAAAACCTGACACAGAAGGGGAGGGTCCGGGTGGGCCTTCTTACGGCGGCGGCTCGGGTGCGGGACGTGGCCCCAACTTCACCATAGTCACTACCTGCTTTGGTGGCGCCTCTGGAGCGGCGACCCTTTCAGCGAGTCCCGGACTGAAGACCATCCTAGAGGGCACCACTGGACGGAGGGGTGGCTCCGGACTGAGGGGCGGCTCCGGACTGAGGGGCGGCTCCGGACTGAGGGGCGGCCGGCTCTGGCGGCTCATGACTGGCGGCCGGCTCTGGCAGATCCTGGCTGACTGACGGCTCTGGCAGATCCTGGCTGGCGGGCGGCTCTGGCTGCTCCTGGCTGGCGGGCGGCTCTGGCTGCTCCTGGCTGGCGGGCGGCTCTGGCAGATCCTGGCTGGCGGGCGGCTCTGGCAGATCCTGGCTGGCGGGCGGCTCTGGCTGCTCCTGGCTGGCGGGCGGCTCTGGCAGCTCCTGGCTGGCGGGCGGCTCTGGCTGCTCCTGGCGGGCGGCTCTGGCTGCTCCTGGCTGGCGGGCGGCTCTGGCAGATCCTGGCTGGCGGGCGGCTCTGGCAGATCCTGGCTGGCGGGCGGCTCTGGCTGCTCCTGGCTGGCGGGCGGCTCTGGCAGCTCCTGGCTGGCGGGCGGCTCTGGCTGCTCCTGGCTGGCGGGCGGCTCTGGCTGCTCCTGGCTGGCGGGCGGCTCTGGCTGCTCCTGGCTGGCGGGCGGCTCTGGCTGCTCCTGGCTGGCGGGCGGCTCTGGCTGCTCCTGACTGGCGGACGGCTCTGGCTGCTCCTGACTGACGACGGCTCTGGCTGCTCCTGACTGACGGACGGCTCTGGCTGCTCCTGCCTGACGGACGGCTCTGGCTGCTCCTGCCTGACGGACGGCTCTGAAGGCTCAGGACAGACGGGCGGCTCTGACGGCTCAGGACAGACGGGCGGCTCAGACGGCGCTGGGCAGACGGACAGCTCAGACGGCGCTGGGCAGACGGGCAGTGCAGGCGACGCTGGGCAGACGGACAGCGCTGGGCAGACGGCAGACTCTGGCCGGCTGAGGCGCACAATAGGCCTGGTGCGTGGTGCCGGAACTGGTGGTACCGGGCTAAGGACACACACCTCAAGGCTAGTGCGGGGAGCAGCAACAGGGCGCACAGGACTCTGGAGACGCACAGGAGGCTTGGTGCGTGGTGCCGGAACTGGTGGTACTGGGCTGGAGACACGCACCACTGGGCGAGTGCGTGGAGGAGGAACAGGGCTCTGGAGACACACTGGAAGCCTGGTGCGTGGTGTTGGCACTGGTGGTACTGGGCTGGGGTGGGGAGGTGGCGCCGGATATACCGGACCGTGCAGGCGTACTGGCTCCCTTGAGCACCGAGCCTGCCCAACCTTACCTGGTTGAATGCTCCCCGTAGCCCAACCAGTGCGGGGAGGTGGAATAACCCGCACTGGGCTGTGTTGGCGAACCGGGGACACCATGCGTAAGGCTGGTGCCATGTATGCCGGCCTGAGGAGACGCACTGGAGACCAGACGCGTTGAGCCGGCTTCATGGCACCTGGCTCAAAGCCCAATCTAGCCCGGCCGATACGTGGAGCTGGAATGTACCGCACCGGGCTGAGCACACGTACAGGAGACACCATGCGCTCTACCGCATAACACGGTGTCTGCCCGTACTCTCGCTTCCCACGGTAAGCACGGGGAGTTGGCGCAGGTCTCCTACCTGACTTCGCCACAATCCCTTGTAGCCCCCCCCCAAGAAATTTTTGGGTTTGACTCTCAGGCTTCCAGCCTCGCTTCCGTGCTGCCTCCTCATATCGCCTCCTCGTGGCTTTAGCTGCCTCCAGCTCTTCACGAGGGAGGCGATATTCTCCCGGTTGTGCCCAAGGTCCCTTACCGTCCAGTATTTCTTCCCAAGTCCAAGAATCCGGTGTGCGCTGCTCCTGCTGCTGCTTATCACGCTGCTTGGTCCTGGTATGGTGGGTAATTCTGTCATGATCGTCTTCTGGTGAAAGAGTGGACCAAGGCGCAGCGTGATACGAATACATCTTCCCTTTTATTGACGAAGATGAACACGAAACGAAACACTTTTACAAACTAACAAAAACAACAAACGACCGTGAAGCTACAAAACAAAAGTGCAGCCACAAGCTACTAACGTTTAGACATAGACAATTACCCACAACCTACCTAATGCCCATGGCTGCCTTAAATATGGCTCCCAATCAGAGACAACGATAGACAGCTGTCTCTGATTGAGAACCATTCCAGGCAACCATAGACTTACCTAAACACCTACACTGAACACAACACCATGAACTCTACAAAAACTCCCTAGACAATACAACCACCCAAGACTAGACAAAAAACACACAAACATCCCCCATGTCACACCCTGACCTAAAATAATAAAGAAAACAAAGCTAACTAAGGCCAGGGCGTGACAATACTAGCTTATTTTGTCACATAAACTATTCGAGTTTTAGCAACCAGGAAAATGGCAGAGCGATTTCTGCATAGTTCAACTTTAAACCTCAAATACACAACAAGTAAAAAAATTCTCCCACACAACGGTGATCAAATTAAGATACTAAATCTGTATGCTACCTGCCCAGTCATTTGTGACCAACTGTCAGGCCATCTGCTCTGTGGACTCCTCATCGGCTGGACTAGAGGGGGATGCAGTAGAGTGGATTCTGTATGTGCTGTGTGTCAACGCAGTTGGGGTTAAAGTTCACTTGAGAATTATGAGGATTGGTCATTGCGGGACTTGTCATCACAATGAATATTGAGGGATTATTTAAATGGCACATTTTGATGTTTTGCAGCAGGAAACAAATAGTAAACGTGTTTATACTCAACTGTAGCTGACCTCTGTAAAGTGTTTCCTTTAAAGCCGTTCTCCCTGCAGGGTTGTGTGGGAGTTGCTCAGCTACACTACCTGCTGCCTGCACTGTGAAGTCAATTCCAAATCACAGTTTGCCATCTCATTCCCATCTTCGGTACTACTGATCCGTTGTAAAGATTCTTCCTCTCTATGTGTTTCCTTCTCAGGCCAGTTGAACCAGAAGGTCTGGGGTAAGAGGTACCCGGCGTGCAACAATGCCCGTCAGTCACCCATCGACGTCGACGAGACGTTCACCCAGGTCCGGGTGGAGTACCAGGGCCTGCAGCTGGAGGGCTGGGAGAAGAACACCCCAGAGACCACCACCATCAACAACGACGGCAACACAGGTACTGTACGACATGAGCCGTTAAATACCCAACCCGTGGTAGTACAGTTCGGGTTGGCGTTATAGTGCGAGAAGGGTAATATCACGGGTCGTGTTCAGTGGGCACAAAACGTCACATGTTTATTAAGGAGTAAGAACAGATTGTTTCAGTGTCATATGAATCTTCACATACAGAGATAGTTATGGAAATATAACTCAATATGAGTGATGGGTTTATTGAGAGAGAGACAGAGACAGATAGATGGGGAGAGCAAGAGACAGCGAGAGAGAGAGAGGTGAGAATAATAGGTCTGTCTTCCAGAGGAAATGAAATGACTCTTGGGTATCATCTCTCCCAATATGTCTCCCTGTGGCTGTGTTATGAAAATGCTGCCTGTTGGGTAGCATTCATCTCTCTGTTCCAATACGCCGACAGAAAAGCAATTCACCAATAAAACAATCTCTTTGAAGCATCTATTATGATTCTATTGTGTGGGGATAAGGATCAGGGAGACGGAGGAGGGATGTTGTGTGTCGATGTGTAAGATGTGTTTTCATATGGAAAAGGCTATTATGGCTTCAAAAGGCATTATGGTTTTATTTTAATTGTAACATTTAAATGTCCTGAACATGTTCTGTATTTGTAATTCGAAATTAGACAGTGGCATGTACAATCGGCAAGTACCATTGTGTATGCTGCCATAGAGCCGGTAATTAAAAGAATGTGTTTTCCAAGTGTATCGCTGGTGGGTAGGAAGCCTCGGAAACCCAGGCTTCTCACGTAGTCGAGTGAACTAGACAGGCTCTGGAAGGCTGCCCACGCAAAGACTAGTGGGTGGGTAATGTGGTTGTGTGTGTGTGTGTGTTCCAGTGGTGCTAGGCCTGGACGGGGAGTACTATGTGAGTGGCGGTGGTCTGAGCACCAGGTTCAGGTTGGGGAGGATGACGTTCCACTGGGGCCGCTGCAACGCCTCCTCAGACGGATCAGAACACAGCCTCAACGGACTCAAGTTCCCCCTGGAGGTGGCACATCGATCAATCAATGAATCAATCATAGCAAATAACACGCCACATTATGCCACACCACACCCCTGCAGTGCACAGTATGACTACGCGTCACTTTACGCCGACATTACAAAGCCCCACCATGAATAACAATCTCTACTCCACCTCTCTCTGTCTCTCTTTGCCTTTCTTTCTCTCTCTCTCTCTTTCTCACTCTCTCTCTCTCTTTCTCTGATCCAGATGCAGATCTTGTGTTATGAATCAGGCCTGTACCAGTCTATAGACGATGCGGTGAGGGATGGAGGGAGGATCGCAGCGCTGGCTGTCCTGTTTGAGGTGGAGCTCTGAACCAATATCCACAGTGCATGCCACTTAGCGTGAATCAATGCAGCCTAGATCGTATGCGAGCACGTTAGTATGTCAACTCACTGTGACTTCTGCTCCACAGACCAGCCTAGATAACAACGACAACTACAACGCCATCTTAGAAGGGGTCAACAGCGTCAACAGGTTCGGTATGCAGCTGCTCATTATTCTACTCTATTTATTTGACTCTAATTTTACATTCTATTATTTCTATTTCTATATCCGGAGGGTTCAGGAGTCCCAGTGACCTACTGAAAAGCAGGCGTATCGATCACTCTCACCTATCACGCTCTGTCGTTCAGGTAAGACTGTGAATGTCGAGCCCTTCTCTCTGCTGGCTCTGCTCCCGAACTCTACTGATAAATACTACATGTACAACGGCTCCCTCACCTCCCCGCCCTGCTCTGAGACGGTGGAGTGGATCGTCTTCAAACACACCGTGCCCATCTCTGAGACACAGGTGAGTGTCACACACACACATAAACACGGGGGTACACACACACACACGTGATGATGTTACACGGTGAGTCAGTGTCACGATGAGGTCATACAGTGAGACAGCTTCCCAAGTGTGAGGAACAGAGCAGCAGGAGAACAGGAGTGTGTGTGTGTGTGGCCGGGCAAAGCGAGGTGTGACGTGGGCATATATACTCAGTGGGCACAGATCTCAGCCTCTCAAAGACACCACGAAAATAGAGCAGCACTCTCCCTGGTTTCTGCCATGACAATTCTTGAAACACTCCACCATCAGACCATCAGACACACACACACACACACACACACACACACACACACACACACACACACACACACACACACACACACACACACACACACACACACACACACACACACACACACACACACACACAATATCAATATTTCACTACAGCAGCAGTAGCAGTAGGAGCAGGAAGACACTGCAGAGACAACAACTCCCCCTCCACAGGGGAGGAACTTCCCATTTCCCCTCCACTTCCTGCTCTTTAAATCTCGGTTTGAACCGGCCTGGAGCAGGACTGCTCTAGTTAACTCGCACAGGATCTCTGCCTGCCTCATCTATTCTCCATCATCCACTTTAGAGCAGAAAGTGTTTTTTCAACATTTAGGAAGGGTAGAAGTAGGGTAGTGGCAGAAACAAGCTGATGACTCTTAACCATCGAAGGTTAAAGGGCTACTTTGGTGAAGCACACAAGACATAAATGAATGCACATCTCTCTCTCAATTTCTCTCTGTCCTTCTTCGCTCTCTCTCTCTCTCTCTCAGTTGGAGGTGTTCTGTGAGGTGATGACCATGCAGCAGGCAGGCTATGTGATGCTGATGGACTACCTGCAGAACAACTTCAGGGAGCAGCAGCAGCAGTTCTTGGGCCAGGTCTTCTCCTCCTACACTGGAACAGAGGAGGTCCTCACTCCCAGTATGTATCCGTAACTCTTAACCCTGAACCCTAACCTCTGACCCCTGACCCTCACACTCCTACACAGGCACAGTTGAGGTCCTCACCCCCCGGTTTGTACCTGTAGGCTATACCCTGAACCCTAACCTCTAACCCTAGACCCCTAATCCTTACACTCACCTTACAATGGCAAAGATGATCCTCACTCCTAGTACGTACCCTTAACTTATAACCCCTGACCTCTAAACCCTTACTATTAGCCCCTAACTCTAACTCTGGCCTTCACCTTTGTCATTTATGTTGTCATTTATAGTTTGTACCTGTTTTACTTTAATGCCTGACCCCTGACCCTTATCTACCCGCTGACCCCAACACCTGACACCTAGCCTTCCGCACCCACCCTAACTACCACATGCTGACCTTGCTCCTGGCTTCTCTCTTCTCCCATACTAGACCTCTGTAAAACCATATCATGATTCACACTCACACTGAGCTGTACTGTAACACTAACAGGCCATACTGTGAAGTAGAAACTAGCATCAAAAGCCCCCGATCTTGTAACCAGTCACATAGGGAAGATCTCAAATGCTGACTCCTCGCGTCCTCTTTCCTCTCTACTCGTCTCCTTCTCAAAACCGATTGGATGAGAAAGCTAGAGGTCCCGCCCCTCGGACCTTCTCCTCCAATGGATTTTGAGGAGGCCAGGATGCGAGTATGCAATTGAGATTCCCCTATATTTTCAGCATTGATGTTTTAGAGCCTACTCCCAAGGTCTTACGAGTGCAGCTCATCAAAAGAACTCCTCTCTCTCTCTCTCTCTCTCTCTCTCTGCCTTTTAAAAAGACCCCAAATAAGCTCTCTGGGTTGCTAGGAAACCTGACTTTGTAATTCCCCCTCTTTCAGTGTAGCAATTTATTTGACATTTTCTCTTTTTTGAAATTGAAATATGTCTGTTCAGAAATGCAAAATGCAAAAAGCATGGATATCTACACCCTTTCCATATCTATACCCAAAATGTCTCCCTTTACCTCTTCCTTTCCCTCTTCCAGTGTTGCTCTAAGAGAGACATTGTTGTCTACCTACATGTTTTCCTTAGGAAAGCTCAATCCCAATTTCCCATTGTCTCCCCAGTGTTGAAAATGGACATATTCCTAATCTGACCATGTTGATAACCAGACACAAACATATGTTATCATCAGAGATTATATTTGAATCTAACGTAATCTAACCTCCTTTTTCTGTGTTCTCCAGTGTGCAGCTCGGAACCTCAGAACATGCAGGCGGATGCCCAGAACGAAACTACCATCATGGTGATGTGGGAGCGCCCCCGTGTGGTGTATGACACCACCATCGACTGGTACTCTGTCACCTACCAGCGGCTGCAGGACCAGAACCAGCCAAAACACGAGTACCGCACCGACGGAGACCAAGACGTGGTAATACACCTATCTACTTATCCATCTACTGTTGCATAGCATACCAGTCAGTGCTGGAAGCAACTACTTGTCTGTGGATCGTCTCTCCCTCACTCTCTCTTTCTCTCTCTCCCTCCCTCTCTCTCTCTCTCTCGCGCGCTCTCTCACTTTCTCTCCATTTCTCGTACGTTCTCTCTCTCTCATGATTATTTTGTGTTGTTGCTGGAGGCTGTTGCCATAGTGATAACCAAAAGATACCTGTAAACCATCTGGCCTGAGGTTTACAATATACAATATCAATACGGCTGTGATTGTTTTTGTTGTGTGTGTGCGGTGGTTTGTGTTCATCAGACCTTATGTGCCTTCCTACACAAATCGATAGCATTGCATGTAAGTCAGAAATCAACCTCATATGTTAAATAGGGTGAAAAAAGCTGAGACAAGCAACTGACCGCCACTACTGTAATTGGCTGACTTATTGATGAGTGTGATTGGCTGATGTATTGATGAGTTGACTGACATATTATTTCATCAATCACCCTCTCTCAGGGGGCCATCATCCCCGGCCTCCTGTCCAACAGCAGCTATGTGGTCCAGGTGGTAGCTGTCTGCACCAATGGCCTGACGGGACGCTGGAGTGACCAGATTATAGTGGACATGCCCCAGGAGGACCCGGGTGAGACCAGCTATAGTCTCGGGCACCCACAACCAAACATTTGAATGTTAAGGCTGTCACGAGAGACCAGATTCTAAAAGGGATTTTTAGTCCAGGAAAAGGCTGACTCTGTGTCCAGCGTGAGCCTATGTCACTCAGATTCATAGGAGAGAGTAAAGAACTTAGGTTAACGGACGTGAAAGTTGAAAGTAAGTATGAAAGTTATCAAAAGAGTTGTACTCATCATGACAGTCTAATATATATATACCCACCCATTCTCTTTTCTCCAGAGATTGAGTCTGATCCAGACTATACAGACCCTGAGGATATATTGGAACCAGTAGACCAGGTCCCAGTAGACCAGAACCCAGTAGAAGAGAGTAGAACCAGAGAGGATCGCCAGCAGATTTTCCCTGACCAGCCCTCCACCACTGCTGCCTCCCAGGTGAGCTCTGTGCCAGTACCACCAGGGACCAGAGATGACCAGAACCGGATCGACCAGGACCCTGTGAACCAGTCCAGAGTGAACAAACCCAAGAAGGACCAGACCAGGAAGGACAAGAAGAAGCAGCGTATCCCTCCGCACCGCCCCTTCACCAGCGCTGCCTCCAACGGCAAGAGCGCCATGTGGGTCACCATGGTGACCGACCAGCCGGGGTTCCTGATTCCCGTCTCCCGGACGAACAGCCCGCCGCCTGTCCGCCGGCCAATCACAGAGGAGGCCTCGTTGTCGCGGTCGCCTCAGCAGAACCGGAACCAAAACCGTGGTTCCGCTGCCCAGAAACCTGACGTTTCCGGTATCGGCCTGATACCCCCAGAGGGCGATATGTACACCCCTCCGGCGGGGGGCATGGTGGTCACTGATGTTTACTACGAGGACGTTGTCAACACCACTGCCTTAGAGTTCGCAACTACGCCATCTAAAACAACACGGAACAAAACACTGGATGATAGAGTTCTCAGTCCTGTTACTGCCAGACCTAAAGTCACAATGAAAGGACGTGACAGGGGCTTGGTTTTGACGTCCAGGCTCTCTGATAACAGAGTTAGCACAGTGACAAGGGCCACCCCTATTCAACAGACCCCGGTTTCTGTAACCTCAACCCCCTCTGTGCCCTGGATCAGATCCAGGACTTCAAGTCCCAGCAACTCCCTCTCCACGGCCTACGGCTCCTCCACTACCTCAGGCCTCGTCAAGGTCTTACAGCACACCACCCAGCCCATATTCACCGGTAAGAAACACCTGTGTACCCTGCAACCCTGCATGTGTGCTGTAAATGTCTGTGTGTGTACATATAAAATACATGACACATGACCTTTATGCCTTTGCCTCTCCTCCTGTTGCCAAAACGTGGTACTGTATAGTGCACTCTTACATTGTTTGGTTGTATGGTGGTTGTTTGAGGGTAGAATGATGGTTGTATGATGGTTGTTTGATGGTTGTATGAAGGTTTTGTTTTGGTTGTGTGGCGTTTGTATGATGGTTGTGTGATGGTTGTTTGATGGTTGTGTGACCTGTACCTATCTCCTTTGTCCATCTGCCTCTCTCTGCCTGCTGCGCTGTCGATAAGGGTGATATTGCCGCTTAGACCTACGATGGTGATAATGATGGTGGCGCTCTACTGGCTGGTGTTGGTTACGCTGGTGATGTGCCGTAACAGTCCAGCTCTTTGTGTCTGTCTACAGTGATCTACCCTTTTCGACTTTTCTCTCATCCTTTGGCTGCCCAGCGGTTCATACTGGGACACACTGGTACTTCAGAGATCCATGTCTTCTACCAGTACCCAGCGGTGGTGGTATTCCTCTGCCAGTCTGTCTTCCTTCCCTTGAATCATAAGGATTCACATCTTATGTCTCCTTCTGGGACTCTTTACCTGCCTTGCTGTGTGTGAGCTGGCTGCTCCTCCCTGACTCCAGTCTGCCCTCTGGTGGCTGCTCTGTATAACCGCTCAGACTCTGTGGTTGTTATGCTCCTCTCTGGTGGTCTGATGTAGTGTTGTTAAGTATTCAGTGTAGTGCTTATTTTTCACACTCTGTTCCAGACAATACCAGCTTTCAGAGGGGGACTTGGGTTCAGCAGCCCACAGACCCTCTCAACTTTCCAGCCCCGTACCCCTCTGTCTCCCACTCTGAAGAGGATTCTCTCACACCCTCCCAAGGGGGCTACACCCCCTTGCACCGTTCTCTCAGCCATTCAGAAGAGACAGCAACCCTCTACCCGTCTGTCACCCCCTCCAAAAAAGACACCACCCTCTCCCCCTCTGTCTACCCCTCTGAAGAGGACCCCAGGTCGGACAGACAGGGGGTGACCTCTCAGGTTGGACGGACAGACATCAGTGGCTCAGGCTCTGGCCTCTACGGGGATGGGGTCAACCTAGATCAGGACTGGCTGAGAGAGGCGACACTTTCCCTTGGGACAGACCTACGTTCACTCACACCGGCCTCTGCCATGGACCCAACAGAGGGAGAGACACTGGAAGAGAGCAGCGGTGACTTAGGGGATCTTTCCTCTAGCTTCTACTTTGAGAGTGAGACTGGTAGTGGTGTGTCCGAGGTGGACAGAGCAGGGGCCAATCTCCAGGGGTCTGTGGTGCTGGGGGAGGCTAGTGGGTCTGGAGATGGAGGTGGAGGGGTCCAAGTGGAGCCTGGTAACTCTGGTATAGATCTACGTGACCCTTTTCTCCCTGACAGCAGGGCTGTGGAGGACCTGAGGAAAGGTAACGTACACTCAGGACTCTCCAATCATGGTGGCGGGTTAGGTGATGTTATTCCGAGAGCGATATGAGATTTCCTTGTGTAGCAGAGGAAATATGATTATGGCATTTGTACTCAATGAGGTGGTAACAGATTTCCTACTGATTTTAAATGAATAAAGGATGTTTTTTCAAATCCAGGGTGTGTGCGTGTGCATACGAGTCTGTAAATAATAACCGATTCTTTCTCCCCCCCAGAGATCAATAACAGCAGCCATGAATCAAGGGTAGAAATGGTGGGAAGTGTTGCTGAGAGGGAGAGGAGGACAGTGGTCCCTCTGGCTGTGGTATCCACCCTCACCATTATCTGTCTACTGGTCCTGGTGGGCATCCTCATCTACTGGAGGTACGATTAGCACACTGTACTGTTAGCCGTTTTGTCATTTCATCTGTAACTTACTGTATAAACTGAATACAGTAGATTACCATACATTCCACAGTAAAATACAGTACATTTGTTTTTCCAGCACACTGTAAGACTTTTCTATAATTTCAAAACCTATCAAATGCACAGTATTTTACGGTATTAATTATGGTGCATTGTGGTGAAATATTGTGTGAGCAGCTCATAGAGTTGATCAGGCTGTTGATTGTGGCCTGTGGAATGTTGTCCGACTCCTTCTCCATTGGCTGTGCAAAGTTACTGGATATTGGCGGAAACTGGAACACGCTGTCGTACATGTCAATCCAGAGCATCCCAAACATGCTCAATTGGTGACATATTATCCCCAGCACGAGATGCACCTGTGTAATGATCATGCTGTTTAATCAGCTTCTTGATATGCCACACCTGTCAGGTGGATGGATTATCTTGGCAAAGGAGAAATGCAAACTAACAGGGGTGTAAACAAATTTGTGCACAACATTTGAGAGAAATACATTTTTTGTGCAAATGAAAAATGTCTGTGATCTTTTATTTCAGCTCATGAAACATGGGACCAACACTTTGCATGTTGTGTTTAAATTTGTGTTCGGTGTATATATAGGGAACAGATCAGAGTAGAAGTGGGTCTTTTAATGCCTGAATATTTACCCATGTCCATTCGATCTGTTTTGCCCTTTAATCACGGACAGTTTGGAAGCCTTTGATTAGGCCTCTAGAAGTGCAAGTGATATGAAACACCTAGTTTTTACTAATATAACTTACAGGCCAATTACAGGCCATTTTTTACAGTGTATGTTCAGATAGAAATGTATTGTGTAGAGCAGGTATGATTGTCTGCTCTGTAGAATTGGGAGTCGTGTCAGCTCTATTAATTATATTTCTATTTGCAACGTTTGTTCAACAGAAACTGCTTCCAGACGGTTGACTTCTACACTGAAGACACCGCCTCACCCAAAGTCATCTCTGCTCTGTCTTCACCTCTGCTGCTTGCCACAGGTAACGCACACACTCACACTCGCACACACACACACACCACACACACACCTTCGTCCATTCATCCATTCCTGCCTGTGTTTCCAGAAGAGCACGAGGCGCTGTCAGTGAAGCAGTTTGTGAAGCACGTGGCAGAGCTCCACCAGACCAACACCTTCTCCAAGGAGTTTGAGGTGAGGGAGACATCAGCCTGATTCTACTGTATGTGTTACACTCTTAATGCTCCCCAGCAGTATTAACATCACCTAGACATAGTGTTGTAGTCATGGTTGGGATTTGACCCTCACTGCTTACTAAAGCTGTCATTATTCCTTTCTAATCAATAAAAGTCTATGTTAGTTCACACTATAACTGAACTCAACACTACTGGTAAGTGAGGCATCCTGTCTGAAAGGTGGCACTGTCTGAAACAGAAACGTTTGTTTAAGGGCCAATGAGAATGGTTAGAGTACCATTTTAGTTATTGTCTGTAGATGTTACTATGTGTATTAGATGTCCCTATCTATCTCAGTGTAACTGTTGTGGTTGTGGGTTAGCATGTTGAGGGTGTACTGTGTGTTTGGGTGAGGGACCACATTACACTGTCTCTGTAGGTAACCTTACTCTAACAAACCCTGTACATAGCTATAGATACACAGAGTTGGGCAAACCTTGTAGACATTTTAGTGCCATGTTCACACCACCCATTCCAAGACAATGTTCCAATAGAATGTTAGGTGTCAACATGGCGTACAGTTTGCAAAATTGTGTGGATCAGTAGGTGACTCTGTCAATAGGCATGGCCACTACCTCCAGACACATACACACACACACACACACACACACACACACACACACACACACACACACACACACACACACACACACACACACACACACACACACACACACACACACACACACACACACACACACAGAGCTGTTCCTCATGTCTGTGTATCTGCACTGACTGGTCACTGTGTGTCGCCCCGACCCCTCATCGCTGTGCCTTCTGCATTCTCACCCCCTCCTCCCCACCGCCCTTCCACCTCCCATTCTCACCCCCCGCCCCTCCTTCCTCCCCCTCCCATTAGATTGTGACAGAGTGTTATGAGGTAAGACTCCCTTTGTGTTAGATTAGATATGCGCACGGTATCAAAGATGTGATCTCATCTTATCCTGATTCATCAGGACTTCCTGAATCTTTGATGTTTGGCCTCAGAATCAGGAAGACCGTTTCTCTTTATCCTATCATTGGAATTGACGGATAGTGTTTTCTTTGCTGCATGGATCACATCTCTGAGTAGCTGTACTGTCTGCTGTCATGTATTTTAGTGCTTTCTTGTTTGTTGTGTTCTTCTTGCATGCTACCTTCTGTTTGATAATTGGACTCTGGCCGGGTTGTGTGTGTGCGCGTGTGTGCGTGTGTGTGGGTGTGGGTGTGTGTGTGTGTGTGTGCGGATGTGTGTGTGTGTGTGTGCGGGTGTGTGTGTACGTGCGGATGTGTGTATTGGGCGGGGTTGTGTGACTGAGTGCCGGTGTGTGTTTCTCTTACAGGAGGTGCAGTCATGCACGGTGGAGATGGGCATCACCACTGACAGCTCCAACCACCCAGACAACAAGAACAAGAACCGATACATCAACATCATGGCCTGTACGTCACTCACACACACACACACACACACATACACACACATACACACACATACACACACACACGCACTATTCATTAACCCTCTTTGTTGGTCTAGATGACCACAGCAGAGTCAAACTACTGGAAGAGGGAAAAGGTGGAGACTACATCAATGCTAACTTTGTTGATGTAAGTAGCTCCTCTCCTAATCATTAATATCATTCATATCTATATCGAATACTAAACATGTACGTACACTATGTAAATGGGATTAGTATAGAAATACGGACTGAGGGGTAGTATGAAAGATTGACTGGATGATTGGTTGATTGATTGATCTGTGTGTGTGTGTGTGTGGGTGTGTGTGTGTGTGTGTTCCTGTCAGGGTTTTGAGCGTACAAGGGCCTACATCGCAGCCCAGGGGCCCCTGAAGTCTGGAACAGAGGACTTCTGGAGGATGGTGTGGCAGGAGAATGTTGGAGTCATCGTCATGATCACCAACCTGTTGGAGAAGGGGCGGGTCAGTTAGTCACACAGACAGACTGCAGGCTGGGGCACTGTGTTAAAGTTTAACACAGTTTAAACAGAAAACATTGGTTCAAGAAGAAAGAAAAATTGAACATTTTGTGAAATGTTTATGTTACTTTTATATGACGGTTTTGACCATTGTGTGACTGAAGCTCTCTCCCTCTGTGATGTCAGAGGAAGTGTGACCAGTACTGGCCAATGGAGAACCAGGAGGAGTACGGTCATTTCCTGGTGACCCTAAAAGACACCAAGACCCTGGCCTACTATACCCTGAGGACCTTTACCCTCAGAGACACCTCACAAAAGGTACCTTCCTGGACACACACACACACACACACACACACACACACACACACACACACACACACACACACACACACACACACACACACACACACACACACACACACACACACACACACACACACACACCTTGAAGAAGATGCACTGCAGTGCACAGAGCCTCTAGTCTGTTTGACCCTGCCTGCTGTGTGTTGTACCTGCAGGCTTCCCAGAGGGGACGCTGTGCTGAGAGGACGGTGGTCCAGTACCACTACACCCAGTGGCCTGACATGGGCGTGCCTGAATACACCCTGCCTGTCCTCTCCTTCGTGCGGGCCTCGTCCCAGGCCAGGACTCAGGACATGGGCCCCGTCCTCGTACACTGCAGGTGGGCTGGGTGTGTGGGAGGGGGGGGGGGTTAATAACAACCAGCAGGAAAGACTTGGCAAAAATATTTCTTGAGAAAGGGTTGAATAACACTATGCAGATCCAATGGCTTGGTGCAGGAGGTGGATATCCAAGTATTCATTTCTGAAAAGGGAAGCGTCGTGTTGATGTGGGACTCTCCGTCATAAGTATGTCCTGTGTGTGTGTAGTGCTGGTGTGGGGAGGACAGGGACCTACATCGTGCTGGACAGCATGTTGCAACAGATCCAGGACCAGGGAACAGTTAACATACTGGGCTTCCTCAAACACGTCAGAACACAGAGGAACTACCTGGTACAGACGGAGGTAATGCACACACTTACAGGAGCAGCTTTTCTCAAACTTGTCCTGGGGTGAACCAAGGGGTGCACATTTTGGTTTTTGCCCTAGCACTACACAGCCGATTCAAATAATAAACTCATTATCGGGTTTTGATTATTTTAATCAGCTGTTTAGTGCTAGGGCAAAAAAGTAAACGTGCAGCCCTTGAGGTCCCCAGGAACGAGTTTGGGAAACACTGAATTAGGGTTAATTGCCTTGCTCAAGGGCACATCGATAGATGTTTCACCTAGTCAGCTTGGGGATTCAAACCAGCAACCTTTTGGTTACTGGCCCAACGCTCTTAACCACCAGGCTACCAGACGCCTTTATGCCATGCTTTGATATACACAGACCTGAAAGTATTGGAAAGGTGGAAGCAACAAGGCTCTGTTCAATAGGCAAACTGAACAATTAGGAGCAAGGAGAAAGGCAAACTCTGAACAATTAGGAGCAAGGAGAAAGGCAAACTCTGAACAATTAGGAGCTAGGAGAAAGGCAAACTCTGAACAATTAGGAGCTAGGAGAAAGGCAAACTCTGAACAATTAGGAGCTAGGAGAAAGGCAAACTCTGAACAATTAGGAGCTAGGAGAAAGGCAAACTCTGAACAATTAGGAGCTAGGAGAAAGGCAAACTCTGAACAATTAGGAGCTAGGAGAAAGGCAAACTCTGAACAATTAGGAGCTAGGAGAAAGGCAAACTCTGAACAATTAGGAGCTCGGAGAAAGGCAAACTCTGAACAATTAGGAGCTAGGAGAAAGGCAAACTCTGAACAATTAGGAGCAAGGAGAAAGGCAAACTCTGAACAATTAGGAGCTAGGAGAAAGGCAAACTCTGAACAATTAGGAGCTAGGAGAAAGGCAAACTCTGAACAAGTAGGAGCTAGGAGAAAGGCAAACTCTGAACAATTAGGAACAAGGAGAAGGGCAAACTCTGAACATATAGAAGCTAGGAGAAGGGGCTAGAGATTGAAATGCAACCGGGCCCAGCGCTGCTGTAGGTGATGTGAGTGTGAAGTCTCTCTCTGTGTTATGTCTCTCTGGTCCACAGGAGCAGTATGTGTTTATCCATGATGCCCTGGTGGAGTCCATCGTCAGCAGGGACACTCTGGTGACCTCTGGCCTGGTCCACTCCTACGTCTCGGACCTGCTGACCACTGGGCCCTCCGGCAGGACACGCATGGAGAGACAGTTCAAGGTCAGAATACACACGCACACACACACAGATGTGGGTTTGTCCCAAGTGGAAACCCTACACCCTAGTGTGCTACTTTCAGGGCCCTGACTTGGGACCTGCTCAAACACATTGAGGATACGTCATCTCAACCGTCCTCCTTTCCTTGAAGTAGTCAATGATCTGGCATGACTTGATTGGTGAATCAAGTGTAGCGGGCGTGGTGGTATTGTGTTGGTTATGTGGTTCATCTGGTAGCGTTGTGGTAATGTTTACTACTGTCGTGGCATAGCTGGTGAGTCAGTGCAGAGCCAGACAGGCTGACTACGCCGCTGCCCTGAGGGAAGGAAACGCTGACAAAAACAGGACCTCCTCTCTCATGCCGGGTGAGTTGAAGTAGCCAAACACGCACAACATGATATGGTGGGTTAGAGACAGCCATTCAGTCAATACCAGGAAGAGGGTCTCCTCCATCTATGTCTTACCCCAGCGGAGAAGAGAAATAGGCCAAAGAACATTTCGATTCGGAGTAATAAAAAAAATGGAATAGTTTATCTGGGCAAACCAGAAATCTTTCAATGAATAAATGCAAGCAATACTTTAGGACCACTTGAAAATAATAGATTGGGTTGTGTGTTTCTGTGTGTGCTGCAGTGGAGAGATCCAGAGTGTGTCTGTCATGTCCAGTGGAAGGAGAATCTTCAGACTACATCAACGCGTCCTATATCATGGTAAGAACAAGGTTGTCCATTTGATAAGGACCCCTTATAAATGCTTTATAGAGCATTCATAAGGTCTTCATAAACACTACATACACTGACTGTACAAAACATTAGGAACACCTGCTCTTTCCATGACATAGACTGACAAGGTGAATCCAGGTGAAAGCAATGATCCCTTATTGATGTCACCTATTAAATCCACTTCAATCAGTGTAGAGGAAGGGGGGGAGACAGGTTAAGAAAGGATTTTAAGCCTTGAGACAATTGAGACATGGATTGTGTATGTGTGCCATTCAGAGGGTGAATGGACAAGACAAAATATGTAAGTGCCTTTGAAGAGGGTATGGTAGTATGTGCCAGGGACACTGGTTTGAGTGTGTCAAGAACTGCAATGCTACTGGGTTTATCACGCTCAACAGTTTCCCATGTGTATCAAGAATGGTCCACCACCCAAAGTATTGTACATCCAGCCAACTTGACACAACTGTCCCTGTGGATCGCTTTCGACACCTGCTTTCGACACCATGCCCCGACGAATTGAGGCTGTTCTGAGGGCAAAAGGGGTGCAAAAGTTGTTCCCAATGTTTTGTACACTCATAAATCATGTAGAAGCAAAGTCATATGTGTGTTCCAGATTCATGTTGTTTATTTTGACTGTGTCTGTGCTGTGTTCCAGGGTTACCACAAGAGCAGGGAGTTTATCCTGACCCAGTCTCCTCTCCCCTCCACTGTCTCTGACTTCTGGAGAATGGTCTGGGACCACAACTCACAGCTCATCATCACCCTGCCTGACACACACACAGCACAGGTGAGCAGGTAGCACTTCACACACACACACACACACACACACACAGGTCAACAGTTTCACACCTATAACGCTGTCTCCATTGTGTCTTATCAGCGCGAGGGGGAGGAGTCTTGTGTGTATTGGCCCAGTAAGGATCAGCCAATCAGCTGTGAGGGTTTCATAGTGTCGTTCTCTGGAGAGGACCACATCTGTCTGGCCAACGAGGAGAGACTGGTGGTCCACGACTTCTTACTGGAGGCCACACAGGTGAGATCCAACCACACACACTCACACGTGTACGCTCACACACGCATACACACACACAGATCCAACCACACACAGCCCAGCTAGCCCAGCTAGCCCAGCTAGCAACATAACGTTCTTGGTGGGAGCTTGGTGAGAGCATGGCTGTCCTATGGTTATTTTGCATTCAACCTTTCCACAACCTTCTGGGAATAGTGCAGGATAGTTGCTTGCCTTTGAAACATTCTCGGCACATTTAAGGAACTTGACAAAAAAACTTAATTTTCTTGGTATTCCATTACTTTAACAGAACATTTCCTAAAAGTTCAAACATGGTTACATTTAATTTCAATGTTGGTTATGTTCTCCAACTAGTTTGACATTGGGAATGTTCTCAGATAGTTGAGAGAACGTTGAGAAACAAGTTTTATTGTGGGAATTTCAGTACTTCAGCATAACGTTTCCTACAGGTTTCCTCGTGGTTCTATTTAAAGTCATGTTCTCAAATTGTTCCATGAACGTTAAGAAAACGTTCCATGAAAACACAAGAAAGTGTTTGTAATGTTCAGAGAACGTTCTAAGAATGTTATTTGAAAACGTAAACATCCCTTTCTCAGCATCAACATAACTCTCTCTATCCTCTATCTTGTTAAGTGTGTTGGCCGCGCTCACTAGTTGTCCACATCTGATCTTAGTGAGTTCTTGTTTCACAGAGTGCTTATTGGTAGTCTTAAGCAAATCTACTTTGAAACAAAAGTATACACCTCATACACGTGGTTATGGGCTTAAAAAGAAGAAGACACCTGTAGCATGTCAGATATAGAGTTGAAATGTAGAACATTTTGAGTTTGCATCCCAATGTCCACTTTATATACATCACAGAAGACTGAAATATAACACAACCGTTTCACATAGAAACCGGATTTTCATCTGTTTTTTTAAATAATGTTTATTAATTATGAAATTATGAAAAATATTAATAACATTCCACCCATTAGGCAACTAGAAGGTGATTTGGTCATTTGACTGCAGGAAAGGGCTACTAAGGAAATTCATTTCCATGTGTCCTATCTGTGCTTGGAGTTCAAACATGTTTTGAACCCAAAATAATCTAGCAGTGTTATTAAAAGTCTTATTGAAACATTCAGTGAACATTTTTAAGGAAGTTATTAAAAAACCTCCAAATACCCTATAATTTAATTTCTCAGAGGGTTAATAAAACCTTTTGGGGAAACGTTCAAGGAACCAGAGTAAAACGCTCTCAGAACCTCCCTGGCTGCAAACTAAAAATAAACATTCCCAGAACAGGCAACATTTTCACTTCTGTTCTCAGAGCGTTTAAAAAACGTTCAATTTTACCGGTCAGAAAGCATATTGGCTTTGTTTCCACAACCAATGTGAAACCAAAAACATACGTTCCCACAACTTCCAAGGAACCAAATGTGCTAGCTGGGAGAGATCAAACCACACACACAGATCAAACTAGACACACACACACACAAATGAGGACCACACACAAACGAGAACTACACATACACACACCCACACTCCTCACTCTCTCTTTCCCCAGGATAACTATGTCCTGGAGGTGCGTCAGTACATGTCCCCCTGCTGGCCCAACCCAGACAGCCCTGTCAGCGGCACCTTCCAGCTGCTCAACATTATCACAGAGGACAGCAGACAGAGAGAAGGAACCATAGTCGTACATGACCGGTGAGTTACTGCTCTCCTCTGTTCCTCAAGTCTTCTCTGTTCCCTCTGTGTTCTCTGGGGTTGGGAGGTCAGATGAGGGCTGGTAGGGTGCGAGGAATCTTATTTGAAGAGTGTGTTAACTCACTGATGGGAACTGATTTCACCAATTCACCATATAAAGTGCTTTCTGTTCCAGGAGTAGTTGGTTCATTCTGTGTTTGAGACAAAGACGTGGGTGTTGTTTCTGTAGTTGGTACATAGCATACTTTCCCCTGTCTGTGTCTGTGTTAGGCTGGGTGGCTCGATGGCGGGGCTGTTCTGTGCCCTCACCACCCTGGCACAGCAGCTGGAGCAGCAGGGCTCTGTGGATGTGTACCAGGTGGCACGCATGACCAACCTCATGAGGCCTGGTGTCTTCAACGACATGGTATGTCCTGGAACAGCACACACACTACACAGAAACCCAGGGAACATAGCACAGCTCAAACATAGACACATACACACTCACACCAGGCTGATTATATAGACTAGACGTAACATAGTAAACGAAAATTCGGGACATTCAAATTAGTATGATTGTTACGTTTGGTATGGTTACATAAGACAGAAGGTTACTTAGGCAAAAACAAAAGGACAGGTGTTGGTCGGGGTGGATGGGTGGTCGTTTAACGTGAACATCTATCAATCCAAAGGTTGAGTTTTCAGATCTCATCACAGACAACTTTAGCAACTTTGCAGCTACTTTCTACTTTTTAGCTACTTTGCAACTACTTAGTATGTTAGCTAACCCTTACCCTTACCCAAACCCTAAACTTAACACTTTAACCTAACTTCTAAACCTAACCATTTACCCCTAGCCACCTAATGTTAGCAACCTAGCTAATGTTGGCATTAGCCACCGAGCTAACGATAGCCACAACTAATTGTAATTCGTAACATATCATGCGTATTGCAAATGCATAGCATATTGTACTAATTGCAATTCGTAACATATCATACGAATTGTAATTCGTAACATATCAAATGAATTGTAATTCGCTAACATGAGCCACAACAAATTGGAATTTGTAACATATCATACGTAAACACAAATTCGTAACATATTGTACGAAATGCAATTCGTAACATATCATACAAATTATAATTCATAACATATAATAAGAAATGGATTATGGACATCCACAAATGAATACATACCATACCAAACAGAACATATCACACTCATTTAGGTCTGACGGATTTTAGTTTACTATGTTACGCCTACCCCTGAGTCCAGGTTGCAGTATGCCTAATGACATCCAGCGATTGCCATTGATTAGGTCTACAATAATTGATGCGTCTTGCTGACAAATTGACCTTTTTGGTAGCCTAAAAAGTCAGGACACCTAAAATGAGGCTGAAAGTGTCCTGGCAAAAACGGGATGGACAGCCTAACACACAAGGTCAACTTACAAAACGAGGCTATAATGTGAAATTCAAATAGGCCTACCAGTAGCCAGTGTGTACTTGTAAAAAATAAATAAAAGGTGAGTGAACTCTGATTGCCGGTCGCGGTGAAAAAAGTAACGCTCCCAATACCTTCAATGCATTTTTATGAAAAAGGTGGGTAAACTTGCATTTACCCTCCACTAAGCCTAAGCCTAAACCATAAAAACAGCCCCAGACCATTATGCCTCCTCCACCAAACTTTACAGTTAGCACTATGCATTCTGGCAGGTATTCTCCTGGCATCCGCCGAACCCAGATTCGTCCGTCAAACTGCCAGATGGTGAAGCGCCATTTTTTTCACCAAAGACCCCCCCACAAAAACGTGGGGACTTTTGTTGCATTTAGGGGAGCTAACATCTCATTTAGGGGAGCTGAGCCCTTTACTGACTCTGTCTTTCACTGCTCCACTCATAGGAGCAGTACCAGTTCATGTACAGGGCCGTGTTGAGTCTGGTGGACAGCCAGGAAGACCAGAGGGCCCTACAGTCCCCTGAGACCAATGGTTCAGTTCTCCTGGGGGCCACCACTGCAGCAGAGAGCCTGGAGTCCCTCATGTAACCTCTCAGAGAGAGAGAGAATTGCCTTTTTTTGTGCCAGTCGTTTGCAACGTGAGCTAGCCACTAGTGGATTGTGATTAATAGGCTTAGCTGGCTACAAAATACATGACATTACGCATCCAATTATCAGACTAAGACATACTGTTTGTTGACCAGATGTTGCAACTGGCTACTAGGGGCTGGTATTCTGTGCCTTTTGTAATTCATGTTGTACTTTAAAACTGTTTTGATACTATGTCTTTGTGACTAATGCCAAATGTTCTGTACTCTTTTTTTTAAAGGTGACCACTGTCTTGCTTAAAGTTTGTTAAAACTTTTTGAGTTATTTGATTGAACTATCTATCCCTTTGAAACGTCTTATTTGTATGTAATTACTTAAAAGGGATACATATCCTTCCTATATTCTGTCATTCTATCTACTGTATGTTTCTTCTCGCTCTTGGGGATGACTTGTGTAAATACTGGTGTTAAACATGTAGAATAAGAGATAATCAGTTGGAAAGGTGAAATTATATAATATTATCTCATATTATGTAAATAATAATAATTGACCACTATCAAAAGGCCAAATGTATTTATACATCTAGATTTGATATTTTACTATGAAGTTTACAAACATTATTGCTGTTTATTTTCATCTGTTTTTTTCGGGGGGGGGGGGTGTATTACTGTGTTGATAATTGAGTTCAAATATCGATAATGCTTATTTCTTATGTTTTGATCTTTTTTAACATTATAAAGTTTGGACTTTTGAGTAGTCATAAGATTATTATAAACAGCACTGTATATTTGAACAGGATGACTAAATATGTTCTCTAAACCTTAACCTCGTCATTTACTATCACAACAGACTCTTGTCGTCGTCTCAGTAAACTTTCCTTTACCCCAATCAAACTCTTTCACAAAAAAAAAGTTTAAATCCATGCTTATATTTATACTATAATACAAGAGCATTGTGGGTACAAGTTTCAGGAGGACCTGTACATTATTGATGAAGAGAAATAAATAAACTAATCAAATCAATTTCACAATCTTGATAGTTAAACTGAGATTGAGTCAGAAATTATACTTGCATATAGCTATACTTGAATTATACGTTACATATTGATGTACACAACACATATCCGTCATACAGAAGATAAAGTGTATGCTGTGCATAATTGCAGTGAGAGTATGCATGTCTGTCCCATAGGTATGTTAACATCATTAGAATATAACACGTCATTATTATATGGCCTATTCGTTTGTCACACACCCAGTACACTTGACCCGGGTAAGATATGCCCAGTTCCAAACCAACCCCTACCCACTAGACACCAGTGTAGATATGAGATGAATAAATAAGATCTACTTTAAAGGAAACATCCAATCAAAAACTATGATGTGGCAAGTGACACTTTGCTTCTTGAAAGTCCAATATCTTGAAAGCTGCTGACATGCAAACATTTTGGTATCAACAATGGACTAATGTAACAAATACCAAAATATTGTTTTTGAGTGTAGTTTTTAAGTGCCTAAGGGGGTAGGTGTCTATTTGGAATACAGCAAGAATCAAGGTTAAGCACATATCCCACCCACCCCTCCCTCCCTTCCCCTCTGCATGTACAAAGTCAAAAATAGTTTTTTTTGTGCAATAATATATTGAGTTATACAAATATAGGCATAAGAATAATCGGAAGCATTTTTTAAATTCCCTAGACTGATCTCTGGTTGAAAAATAGACATTTAGTTTTCACCTCCCCTTTCCCAACTCTACAGCACCACATGGGCTCATGTTTTTCAAGCAATAAGGTATGAAATGACCTGAAATGAGTTAAAAAGAATACATTCTTGCTTTGGAAGATTAAGGCAAGTCGGACATTAAAAAAATATCCTATATTCAAGCACAGTTAGTATATTATATATACTGTATATATCTATATATATATTTTTTTTTCTTACATAAATCTCTATTTGTTTAGAAAGCAAGCATACCCCGAATCACAGTAGAGTAACGTCACAGGAAGTGTAGCTGGCTCTAAAGTGTGTGTGTGTGTGTGTGTGTGTGTGTGTGTGTGTGTGTGTGTGTGTGTGTGTGTGTGTGTGTGTGTGTGTGTGTGTGTGTGTGTGTGTGTGTGTGTGTGTGTGTGTGTGTGTGTGTGTGTGTGCATGTGTGCATCTTCCTCAGCTCAGGAGTGGTAGCCGGTTTGAGCATGTACTGCCTCCCCCCATACACCCCTCTTCTCGGTTTGTCCTCCCCTCCATCGCCTCCCTCTCTTTTCTCCTGTCATCTGCCTCATCCCTCTCTCTCGTGTGTCTGCGCCTCTTAGTTCCCCTGGGAACCCTGTAACGGAGAACAAGATAAAGAGAGAGGAAAGGTTAGGAACAGTTCCAAGGGGCTGATATTGAAATGACCACCATGCAAGAGGCTTCATAGGCTATGTGTGTGTGTGTGTGTGTGTGTGTGTGTGTGTGTGTGTGTGTGTGTGTGTGTGTGTGTGTGTGTGTGTGTGTGTGTGTGTGTGTGTCCTCTCCTCACTGAGTTGGTTCTCTTGCGTTTCCAGCAGTCAGGGTTGAGTCTCTTCTGCTCGTCAGCCAGAACCTTGGCCTCCATGGTGTACATCCTTCTCTCCTCTCCTCGCATCTTCTTCCACTTCTCTCCCAGGATCACACTGATCGCTCTGAGGGCAGCACACACACACACACACACACACACACACACACACACACACACACACACACACACACACACACACACACACAATAATGTGTTACATTCACTTGATTGATTAGTCCAGGGAATTTGGGGATTTTTTTGCACACACAAATGCGCACACGCACACACACACCTGTTGTCCTTCCCAGGGTACATCTGGGTGTACTCCAACCTGAACTTCTTTGCGAATAGCATGAATGCATTCATTGGCCGCTTGCACTTCGTGGGCGAAGCCACGCCGGCTGCTCCCGAGTCCTGCTGGCTCTTAATTAGCTTGTTGCGGTGTGTGTCTTGGTCGGGGCTGACGGCGCCCCCGCCGGACTGGGAGGTCCTACGCTGCCGGGCCATGCTGCTCAGGACGTACACCGCCGACGAGTCCAGGGGAGTGAAGTCATAACTGATGTGAAAAACACAGGAACACAAAGAAGAGTCACACACTGAGATCTGAGAGGCTTTAGCTCAGGGGGACTAACACAGTCTTGAGCCGCGGTTCAAATCCAGCGTGTCACACATGGTTTGTAAAGTACAGAATGGACACTACTACCGCTATTGAACTAACGCGGAGGGGTTTTACCTCCTGAATGTGTCGAACACCAGGGAGTCGTCAGTGTGGACGGCATCTCTGTGTCCAGGAGGCAGACACACGTCTCCCACCATCACCTCATAGCACGGGATCCCATACTGCACCACAGTCAGACTGGGGTAGAACGACGACCAGCCTGCCACAAGAACACACACGTTAGAAAAACACACGTTACACACATACACCTTATACTTTACATACGTTACACACACATCACCCACACACACCCGGGCCTCCTACCTTTGTTTCTGACGTAGAACGGGTGGTCCAGCTGACACTCAGCGGACAGAAGACACTCCCCACAGGCACCTGGGTCAAAGGTCAGCTTGAGGACGGACTGGCCGAACGCCCGGCTCTCTGTGTGGGACACCAGCCTCAGGCCCTCACGACCATAGCCCTGAGGACAAGACACAACAGAGTTATTGATGGGGAACTTTACTCACAAGGGGCTCATAGGTAGATAGGAGATGATAGGAGACCATATTAAAGAATTTCAGTTAAACTGTGTTACTCAGGAACACATTAGTCCACTGAGCTAGGCATTATTGTACCTTCAGGGGATGTGATATTGCCTCTAAATGAGTATATACTATATACCTTCAGGGGGCGGGTTATAGCCTCTGCCTCATCGTCTGAGTCTTCGTCTGACACCAGTTTCTCAGCATCCTGCCACTCCACACTAGAACCCTTATGGAACCGCAGACGAGTGCCTGAGGACACAGGAAGAAATGTATAGAAAATTGATTAATGGTCATTACACAACAAGGTCAGGCGTTCGGTCCCGGAAGTGATCACATAGACATATACAGTCAGTGCCCAGTTTATTAAGTACATTTAGTACCAGGTCGGACCCCCCTTTGCCCCCAGAACGGCCTGAATTCTTTGGGTATGGATTCTATAAGGTGTCGGAAACGCTTGTAGAATCCATGCCCAATTGGTATCAAGGGATCTAATGTGTACCAGGAAAACATTCCCTACACCAGTACACCACCAGCCTGTACTGTTGACACCAGGCAGGATGTGTCCATGGACTCATGCTGCTTACGCTAAATCGAGCTTGACGCAACAGGAACCGGGATTCGTCGAGCCAGGCGATGTGTTTCCACTCCTCAGTTGTCCAGTATGATCACGCGCCCACTGGAGCCACTTCTTATTTTTATTTGATAGGAGTGGAACCCGGTGTGGTCGTCTGCTGTAATAGCCCATCCGTGACAAGGATCGACGAGTTGTGCATTCTGAGATGCCGTTCTGCACACCACTGTTGTACTGCAAATGATTTTTCTGTTTGCGTCTACCTGTTAGCGTACACGATTCTTGCCATTCTCCTTCGACCTCTCTCATCAACAAGCTGTTTTCGCCATCAGGGCTGCTGCTGACTGGATGTTTTGTGTTTGTTGCACCATTCTCTGTAAACCTTAGACACGGTCGTGCTTGAAAAGCCCAGGAGGGCGGCCGATTCTGAGATACTAACAGTGACGATCATGCCATGCTCAAAGTTGATATGGGCACTCGTTTTGCTCATTCTAACTGAATGCCTCGATATCTGTCTGCCTGCTTTATATAGCAAGCCACAGCCACGTAGCTAATAAACTGGCCGATAAGTGCATATATATATACAGTATATATAAATAAATAAATATATATATATATGTACCTTTGAGGAAGCAGTGCCAGGCAGTAGGTGGCCAGGAGTGGCTCCAGCCCATGTCCTCGTCATCAGACACAGAGGAGTGACAGGACACAGCAGACTCACACTCACTACTGACCTGTAGAGAGGAGAGAGACCAGAGGGGGTTATCACGAAAGCAGGATCAGTTAGTTAGCTAGCTAACTTTCACTTACATTCTCAAACAACTCCATATTTCAAATTCACGGGGAAAGACGATCGACTTGAAATTGTATAATTGACTTAATATTCTCGGTAAAAGCAGTGCGTTTGCTGCACTGGTCCAGTGTTGCCACCAGTGCAGCATGAATTTAGTGTAGCATAACGTGCTCCCGGATGGCGCAGCGGTCTAAGGCACTGCATCTCGGTGCAAGAGGCGACACTACAGTCCCTAGTTTGAATCCAGGCTGAATCACATCCGGCCGTGATTGGTAGTCCCAGAGGGCGGCGCACAATTGGCCCAGCGTCGTCTGGGTTTGGCTGGGGTAGGCCATCATTGCAAATAAGAATTTGTTCTTAACTGACTTGCCTAGTTCTTAATTAACTGACATACCTAAATAAAATAAAATAAAAAATAACAGCTCTTACCCTGACTCGCCTGCTGCGCTCCCTGTGTTGGCCTCTAGAGGGCAGGCTGCTGGAGGTCAGGGGAGGCCGGGTGTGGGGAGGCCGTGCGTAGGAATGGAGGTTACTACTGATGCCAAAGATGTGGACGGGAGTTGACCTGGGGTAGTTCGAAATGGACAGTTATGAAGTATTAAAACGGGAGCAGGTGTGTGTGTGTGTGTGTGTGTGTGTGTGTGTGTGTGTGTGTGTGTGTGTGTGTGTGTGTGTGTGTGTGTGTGTGTGTGTGTGTGTGTGTGTGTGTGTGTGTGTGTGTGGTACAGTAACAACCCTACCTGACGACCTGAGTGGAACCCTGTAGCAGGGGACTCTGGGGGCCTGTGGCGATGTGAGCTAGCTGTGTGAGCCAGTGTGTGTCCAGGGGCCCGGCCGTATGACTATGTCCGTCACGTTCCTGATGGGACACCCCCGCCCCCACCTGAAACACGGCGGGGGCTGTCTGGTCCTCCTCCACCTCCTCCAGCTCTGGGAGGTCATCTAAGGGGAAATTACAGAAATATAATAACTAGGTTCAGAGTTCCTTTACGGGGTTAAATATGTAAACAGAATAGCTAGAATGAACAGAGATCTAAAAGCATGATGTTTCACAGTAAATCAGGAATTATGTATTTGTATCACTCTGCTTAATGATGTACAAAAGGTGCTTTATAATTTAAAAGTATGGTAATAATTGACCATAATATTTACCTGTATAAAGCATAGCCTACATTACACATCTATAATCACATCATAAACATGACATTGGCTTATTATTACCGTATTCCATGTGGCTGTCACTGGTGGGGCATCCGAGGGAGGAGGGCAGGTGTTCTTCACACTGGAGAAGGTCCAAGCCCTGTTCTCTACTTGCCTCTGGCCCTGTGATATCCAACATTCTACTGCTGCTGCTCAGGGGACTCTTAATTTCCCACACCATGTTATAATGCTTCTTTAGGTCATCTGACTGGACACAAACACACACACACACACATTCATTCATTCATTAACGTTTTATTAACAAAGTTATTGAATGTGAGCACAATACAACTGTTATGTGTTACTAGGGTGACCACATTTAAAATACCCAAATGCGGGACAATAGGATGATTTTACGGGACTTTCGCGGGACAGTGTACCCTGGTGTACAACATTGGAAAGGGGCGTTGAAGTGGGGAAAAAAAGGGGGTGCGATGAGGAAGGGAAGGATGGGGAGCTGGGCGATTTTTCTTACGCAGAACCAATTACGCCTATGCCATTTGTCAACATTTGTGTTGTAAATTGAGAGCAGCTATTACAAAAAAAGTAACACTCATATAATTGTATAAACAACGTACCATCATAATGAGTAAAATTAGAGAGATAACTTTTTCCATTCAATTTCGCAACAGCGTCATGTGATGCAGGCCTTGTTTATAAACGTTCAGGACATCGCGCGTGCGCATTTGCGCTCATTCATTCAATACCGTGAAAGGACGATAACTCACTCGCATAAGTTAAAATCACGAAAATATCTCACAAATAGTTATACCCAGCATCGACAGCTAACTATATTACTGCCGACTGATTTGGTTTATAACGAAATACTTACATAGTAATACACGATCCCATTGATTTGGAAAACGCAACCTAATTTGGCAAAGGCTTAGTCAAAACACAGAAGTGTCGAGCTGACAGAAAACACAGTTTAATAAAAATCGACAAGTATTGGATCTTGTGCTATATGCGGAAGCAGAAAATATTAAAACATGTCATGAGGAGCAAATGTTATTATTTTTATACAATGAAATGAAAGAATGAAAGAAAGAGCCTATGCCTTCGTCTCTTGCTCAAGCTGGTAAGAAAACTAAACGCCAACAATGAAATTTGTATGCGATCTGACATGTCATTCGAAACTGAAGAAGGCAATCCCAACTTCGCCTTTTTCCTATGCACCTTTAAGATTTTGCTATTTATTTATTCATTTCGTTGAAATAAACTCTGTCTACAGTATTTCTAATAAACTTTCTTTGCAACTCACCAAAACAGTCGCCATCAACGAGAAGTGAGAGATAAATATTATTCTTTTTCGCAAACATTATTGGTGGCTTCAGACGTCAATCTATGACTTCTCTCTTGGTAATTGGTTATTCACTAAGTAAATACACCCTCATATTTGTTTGCGCAGTTCCTTTTGGCTGTAATCCATGTCCCTCATCTCTCAGATGGCTCTAATTGGACGACTTCGTGCAACTAGCTATTGTAGTTTTTATACTGTATGAGGTTTGGTAACAGTTTGGACTATAATGTCAAGGACTGGCAGACAAAGCCATAGTCAAAAATAAAGGCACAGACTGTCTTTGATAAAGGTTTGTAAACATGCATGCATTTGCTGTTTGCTTTTACCTGTGTGATATACACACCAGATACGTTTTTAAAAGGTTTTCCAACAGTAAAAAATGCAAATGTTCAATTATTTATACAAAACCTAAGTTTATTGCAATGGAAATTCAAATAACAGTTAAGATACTGAAAATACTCAGGAAATTAGGCGTGTTGTAACAATATTACAAGAAAAAGGGGAAACTGCAAAGCAAGTGTCGGTGTGGAAACTTAAAAAAATATTAAATTAAACAAATTGAACTCTGTTTTTACACACAGAACACAAACATTAACACCATGAAACAAGGAATGGCAGATACCTGTTGTTGGCATAGGTAATTATGTGCAGAGGTAGGCAAGATAAATCCTTTCAGTTGACTGATAAAACTGGTTTAGAGATTTACTTGCATTGGAGGTTGAACATCTATCTGACAATGTATTGGCAGGTTAAAATAATGACATTTATGAAATCTCTGGTTCAAAAAGGCAAATACGGTACTAAGCTATTAAGGAGAGCAGTGCGTGAATGACAAAAACAACAAATATTTTCTTTTTTTAAACAGACTGTACCAAAGAAACTATGTACCAAACGTAGGCCTAGCAGTAATATGCAAAATGCTAAGAGAATTTCCCTATCTGATATTTCCCTTATGAAGACACGCTATGTCTGTTTAACCTGTTGGAAATTTTGAGCTCAAAATCAGTACTCCAAAACACCCACTGATACATCAAAAATCACGTGGGAAAAGACACTGTGTCTAAGAAACATCCTCTGACAATTTATTAACAGCTTATAACACAATAACTAGTAAAAAAAAAAATGAAGTAAGCAACACAGTCCATTAATGAATTGGTTCTGTTTAGACCAACTTCACATATGGATTTGTCAGGAAATACTGCCTTTTTTTTGCTACAGAGCACCAAGTTGTGTCAATGTCCCATTTGATTTAACAAATATAATACGTTAGTTTAACAAATGATTGGCTACTAATGCTCTTTACCAACTAGATCATAAATGCTTAACTCAGGACTATAGCACTATTAAACTTCAAGTACAATATGCATTGTTCCAATTTAATCAAAAACAAGTTGACAACTACAAGTGAAAGGTACACTGAAATATACCACTACCAACTCTATGTTGCTTTTTCCTTCTGGGAAAAACTGTTGTTTTCATATGACATAAATTGTCCAGACTAAAATGTTACTCTAAAAAGTAGCTAATACACTTGGGAGATAAGATACAACAAGTATAATCTTATTTCATTATGAATTCATATGCTTGTGGTAACATTTATAGGCAACAACAACAAAAATAGCAACATCTTTTTAAAGTGTTTTTCCGTGAGGGAAGGTTAAATGCTGGACAATAGATTGAATCAAAAGCCGTAACGTAGTTCATCTATTAGACAAACCTGATAGAAGTGTGTCTTAATATGTACCATTTGGATATAAGGCCCAGGAATGAATCTGAAGGTCATTAACAAACACCACTATGTTCATGTATCATACAAAATACTAAAACTATATAAATGGGATTCATCTCATATGAAGTATGAGTTTCCAGTATGAACAAACCTCGATCTAAAATGGTCTGATTGCTAATACTGTAATATAAACACAGTGGGTGATGTGTGTTAAAGCAGACTGATAATAAAGCAGATCAGTACCAGGGGTATTTGGCCCCTCAGGAGAGTCTAGGAGTCCCTTGTTATAAAAACATCACGTCTCAGCTGTCTTTGCCGAGTGTACTCTATCACGCGGTGTCGTTGTCGTGAACGCCGGTGTTACTTCCCGAACAGCGCGGCCAGCTGCTCGTCGTAGTCGACGATGTTCCTCTTCATGATGTCCATGCAGGGGCCCAGCAGACGCTCAAACGCCTGCACGTCCATCACTAGAACACACAAACACCGCACAAACACAAACACACGTATCATAGACAAAAAACACAAGGACAACCATATCAGCTGCAGCTAACGTAGCAAGGCTATTGGATATCAGCTAGACTCGAGAGCATAAGTATTGACAATGATACAATTCCTGGAGTGCAGCGCTCCTCCAGCTGATTGCAGTCTTTATCTACTTACCTAGACACTTGACGTTTCCTACAGCGTACGCTGAAGCAGCCCGGGGCTTGTTGGTGACCAGAGCCAGCTCTCCAAAGTACTGTCCCCTGGTGCACATGGCAATCTCTACCTCCTCTTCCACCCCTTCTCCCTCCTCCTTTTTCAACTGGGGGTAAGAGACAGTCAGACAATACAAGACATATAGTGCTTTCAGTAGAACAAACAGTAGTATTGACATGCTCGGTAACGGTGCTTTCAGCTCATTCTAACCTGTTAACACTAACTCAAGACATATTAACATGTCCATGAATACGTATCGACAGTTTCAAGAACGGTAGAGCATCCAGAAGCATAGAGTAGCCTTACCTTGCTCGTATTCATTGTTATTCGTACTTGACCAGATTCTACTATGTAGAAACAGTTAGCTGTGGCCCCCTGGCAAAACAACAACAGTTAGTTAGTCATTTGAGTAGCACCTCTTACATTTTACATGGACTTTCTCCAAATACAGGGATAATGAGAGAGAATTACCTGCGCTATAATCTGTTCTCCGTCAGTGTAGGTCTTGGAGGATAGAACATCCACCACACACATCCTCTCAGAGACCTGTCAGGACAAGAGAGAACAGTTGTGATAGCTGCTATAATGCTCGACAGATGGGAGATAAACACGTTTGTACTGCAGATATACACTACCGTTCAAAAGTTGAGTCACTTAGAAATGTCCTTGTTTTTGAAAAGAAAAGCAACATTTTTGTGTCCATTAAAATAACATCAAATTGATCAGAAATACAGTGTAGACATTGTTAATGTTGTAAATGACTATTGTCTAATGACCAGTGACCTCTGATCAATTTGATGTTATTTTAAATGGACAAAACAATGAGCTTTTCTTTCAAAAACAAAGACATTTCTAAGTGACCCCAAACTTTTGAACGGTAGTGTAGGTGCTTATGGTGTATATCATTATGCATTGTGTATACTATAGAATGCAAAGTGTTAGAACTGTGCTATTAATGCATTATCAAGTGTCACTGATGTTCCAGTTTTGCGTGGAATAATCCCAAATTAGTAGTTCTGACTTGTTCTCCAGGAGCTGATTATTATTCAATCAAATAATGGTCATTTATTTGACAATCCCTTGAAAATGGCACGCAGTTGTCAATGGTTTGAGCGGAGCTGGGGGTCTCCTTGCCCCCCAGCAGGCAAATCGAACGCTCTGCACCTTACTGAGAGGTTTACTGATAACAACCTATAGAGATCACAGTTGATACCTGTAGGGATGTGAGCAGGGGCAGTGACTCGATGAAAGCCTCGTACATCTTCCTCTTCTTGTGGTTGTTCTTTACTATGATCCTCCTGAATGTCAGTCGGTCCTAGAGTACATACAACATCACAGGCCTCAGATCATTTCAACCAAACACCACATGACATGGTTACTCCAGTAACCAAGTTGCTTCAACCCTCATCTGGGGCCAGTTTCACCGTTTTGTCCCGTAACGGTTAAGATTATGATCTCAAGAGAGTAGGCTGATGCCT
This sequence comes from Salvelinus namaycush, assembly GCF_016432855.1. Taxonomy (NCBI): domain Eukaryota; kingdom Metazoa; phylum Chordata; class Actinopteri; order Salmoniformes; family Salmonidae; genus Salvelinus; species Salvelinus namaycush. Next base: position 32,981,694 of record NC_052312.1, read on the forward strand.
TCAGACAACCCAGGGCGTGTTGGCATGTTTTGCTTCCGGCATCACTTCTGTAATTCATTCCACAATCTACCGGGGGGCATAGTCTACCATTCAAACCTACAGTACGTAACAGCCTACCTACACATCCTCTCATCCATTTCCTTAAACCTACCATGCACCAGAGGGCTCCCACAGAGGTGGCGATGATGGTGGCAGCCCTGGGTGTGTTGTACATCAGGGCAAGCTCGCCAAAACTGCCCTGGTTGTCATAGGAACCCACCACATGCTCCACTCTGTCGGCTTTCATCAGGATGTCAAAGGTCCCTCTGGGAAAGAAGGCAACATCATAATGATAAATTCATTAATTGCATAAGTATTTATTATATGGGAAAATCTTGTATCGCACCCAACTCTGGCCAATAGTAGTGCATAATACAGGAAATAGGATGGGATTTCAGACCCATCATCGCCAGTATCAGCAAAGCATCTCAGAGTAGGAGTGTTGATCTAGGATCTGTCCATATAATCATATTCATTATGATCTAAAAGGCTAAACTGATGCTAGAACAGCCCTTCTACTCTGAGAAACGTTGTGGATATGGGCCCTGGGATCAAAAAGTGCTGTATAGACTGTCTAGTCTGTTTACAATGTCTTGATGAATCTGAAGTCCTACCTTTCGATAACATAGAAGTTGTCCCCATCGTCATCCTGGTCTATAATGTGTTCGCCAGCCTCCACTGTCATCTCAAACATTGCATCCAGTACTTGGGACATCTGCTCCTGTTAACACAACCACAGAGATATATCAGTGACACGGCACACAGCAGCATCCATATACAGTTTTTGTTGACTTTTCCTCAATGCATTTGTTTAACCTATAGTCTTTCCACCCCACTTCACTTTACCGGGTCTAGATTTTTGAACAGTAGAATGTCTTTGCAGGCCTCCTGTAGTCTGTGCCTCTGCTCGTCGGTTTTAGGATGGGTGATCTGGAAGAGAGCAGAGCAGAGCCATAATTAGCATGTATTAATATAGCTACTGTATCAGGTTCAAGTACAGAGTGCAGACAGTCATCTAATCTCCTTCCCACCCTGTTTCACTCAGCACCTGACTTCTTCTGCTGAAACGTTCTTTTGTTCTTGATAAATACACAAACGTTCAACCTAAACCAGTTTTGATCAACGATGGTTTGCAGTGGTCCAGCGGCATCACATCGTTAGCTAACTTGAGGTTAAAGGTCAACCCCATAGTGATGGAGGTTAAGTGATTTTACCCTGGGATCTTTGTCCTCCTCTTCCTCATCAGGGTTGAATGCTTCAGCACATACTGTGGAGAGGAACAAGAGTCATCACATTACACTTGAGTGCCTCGTTCAGATTTCACTCAGGATTCCAAGAGTGATTCCAACCACACCAAACCAAGGTGGTCACGTAATCTGCAGTATAATCCATTTCACACAGCATTGTTTAAGCCTGTCATGTCTCTATAGGTGAACAAGCTGAACTCTGGACTGCTCCTGATACTTGAGTATTGTGTGCACTGAAAACCCTCTGGCTAGCAGACAGACATTTGTGTGATCCTGCTACAGTACTATTAACATATGTGATAGTGATGACAGCAGCAACTGCTGCTCTGACAATAGTCCCAGCCGCTGAGAGGATATCATTATGCCCATCAAACACACACTTCACATGTCATTTCCTGTCACTATGTCGAAAACACTGGAAAAGTGGGTACTTCTGTGGATGCAACATACAAAGGACATAGCTGGAATATCAAACCTTCTTACCTGAAGATCTTCTCAAGAATCTGTTGATCACTGGAGCTAATAAAAAAAGTTACATGAAGATGAGGTGTATTTTACTATGATATAACCGTGTAACAATGTTCTGGCTTGACATATAGAGAGTATTCTGATCTAAAATCACTGTTGATTGTTTTCAGCTAACATGGAATGAATCTAGCTAGCTAACGCTACTGATGCTCACACAGGTCAGGATAGTCACTGACACTTTCAGGACATTCTTTCCACTCCACTGCCGGCCAAAGTAAACAATGGGGGTTACTCGAGGTTTTGAGATGGTAACTTAGCTAGATAGCCATTTCCCTTTGAGATTAGTGTTCAATTGCCTTTTCTTGGCTTGGCATCTGTTACCCAGAAGTAAAATTATCGCGAAAGTTGTCACTTCCCTCTGTCCACGAGGGATTCGTGGTAAAATGGTCAGTAGCTAACGTCAGCTGGGCTGACTACTGTAACTATAGTATAGTAGTAGCAAAACGTTAGCGAGCTTGACTGTCTCAGTGGCTGCCACCGTAACGTCATTAGCTAGCTAGCTAGCTATCAAGGTTAGCAGCACCACACAGGGTAGTACTGACTTTTCTAGCAGAACGGTGAGGTTAGCTACCTACGAATTCCTCCTCATCATCATCTTCTTCATTTTCCGAATCAATTTGCACTGCCTCCTCGGCAAAATTGACCGATCTTCCACTGCTAACATTATCGCCAGCTCGACCGTTAGCCGAATTTCGTGCATTGTCAAAGGCGGATCCTCTCTGATTCTCCTTCAGTTGGATGAAATACTGCAAGGCAAAGTCCAGAAGGTCTCCTGGCTGATTCCTCAACACTTCCACTGTAAAGCTTTGCAACAGCTCCGTCAATCCGTCTGGGATTTCAATACTCATTTCTAATCGGTCTTTGAAGAGTCAGGAAAATAAAAATACCGGTGGCTATTTTCTGAATATAAAAAAATGATATTCCAGCTCAGGCTTGTAAGGGTTGAAAGCTCACTTGAATAATACGTCCACAAACACAGCCTTTTGCAACAAATGTTGTTGGCGTTATACCCATTCTCAATGTATGTTCATCTGTAGCTAGCTATAGTTTGCTAATTTAGCTACCGCCTTTTGATGAAATCTGAATGAAAACGGCAGTAAGAATGCTAGCTAGCTAGCTCGCATCATTTTGCTGCTGGCTTCAGGAAACCCACGCATGTGACCCAGGTATCCATGACAACCAACCATCTAGAGATTGCGCACGCAGAATCATAGAAATAGAAGAGTGAGCAGATCAGTCACCACTTCATCTCATGGGAGCATCGTTTAACCAAACAGTACAGAATGTTTAGAAACTCTTGTGATTTTACCATTCTCAAAATTCACATTCCATGTACATTATTCGAAATATTTCGTCATGCATATTGACAGTCGAGCATAGCATTTTCCTTTTTGCATAACAATTGTACTATGTAGGCCTACACTGTGAACAATTATTTCACAAGGATATTCCATTTTTAATTGATACCTAAATACAGCAACTGACCTCCTTAGAAGTTAATTAATAAGAAAAAGGAAGGGTTGGGCAGAGTGTTTTCTCCTCTACAGTGGAGCAGAGAGGCGATGAAGGACACATTCTGTTCAGTTGCTGTAACAACATAATATAACCATATAACCATTTACTCAAATCGGATTTATTAACATAGAAATTCATATGCAAAGACATACTACACAAGGAGATTACTTTTTCAAGAACTTTTGGATGAACAATGAAACAAAATCAAGTATGAGTTCTCAGTCGTCACCCTCCTCCTCTTCTCTCTGACAGGTGTGTGAGGTATTAGTGTGTAGTACAGGGTCCACAGACAGTAGACTCCTGAGACACTGTAGAACAGCCAGGATCAGATGAAACTTACAGGACACTGACTCCACACCTGAACTAGAGCCAGAGCTTGACCAAACCGTCACCTCCTTTACCCCTGACCCAGACATAGATCCTGACCTAGTGTCAGCCTGGACCAGATTAGAACCATCCGCTACCAGAACAGCACTGTCTCCGGCGGGTCCGGGGAAATACCATGGTTACGCATGCAGCTGAGAGTGTGTGCGAGAGCCTCAAGGTAGCGCCAAGGATTGTGGGAGTAGATCTGTCTGGGCACACTCAGTTGGGCCTCTGCAGTCATCCCCGAGGCGGCAGGGGTATCCAAGTGTGACAGAGTGTGCGTGTCTGTGTTTGACGGAGTGTGCGTGTCTGTGTTTGACGGAGTGTGTGCTGTAGGAGGGTGTGGTGTAACAGGAAGTCAAAAGTCCTGCCCACGGAAATGACACAACAAGGCTCCATCACGTTTGTGTGTGTGTAAGCGGTTCTTTCTGTAGCTCTAGTCCTGTGTTTGGGCCCCCAGGTAGTATGCAGCATGTGTAGAGTATCTCGTACAGCACATACACTCTGTTCCACCTGGCCCTCTGTCTGTCCACACATAACCAGACTGTGGGGTCTGCCCCTGTCATCTGCCTTAGAAACCCCACATTGACGAACCTGGGAGAGAGAAAACCACATAATTAGCATAGTGTGTATGTGTGTGTGTGTGCGCGTGTAACTATCCTGTAACCATACCTGTGAGCTCCCGGCACCAGCGGCTGGCAGAAGGTAACCGTAGCAACATGTTCCTGTCCAATCACGGCCCAGTCTGAGACAGGCTGGGCTCCACTGAGCACAGAGAACAAGGTAAGGTCGTCTTCACACACACACACTCTAACACACACACACACTGTTCCTCCCCACTGCAGCCAGGAAGGCCTCCGACTGTCTGACTGATGAGAGGAGCAGAGACACTCCTAGATGCTGCAGGGTGACACACACTGTCTAACCCCCCGCTCTGATCTCACACACACACTTTCTATCCCTCTATTAGCCCCACCCAGCTCCAGTACAGTTCCACCAATCAGTAGGCTGGGTTCCAGGGGTTCCGTCACCGCAAGGGCCCTGATTGGTCCATGGTCGCGGAATGGGAGGGGTGTAGAGAAATCTGCATGTATGACCTGGCCCTCCAGCAGACGGGAACAGCCAATAGGGAAGCCTGATACTGCTGTGTGCAGAGCAGGGAAGTGTTAGTTTACGAAGTCGCCATGGCAACTCCAATGGGAGAGCAGCTCACAGTTCAGTTGGCTGATGATTTCAGCATGAGTAGGGCTGATCCGGGTGTGAAGGAAAACACTGAGTAGGCGGCACAGAGTGGGTGTGTCTGTCTGTCCTGGGGTGTGTGTGTCTGAAAGGGAGGAGCCATGTGGAGCCACTCCAACAGTGATGACATCACTGAGCTCGTCCAATCCGAAGGCCAGCAGAGCTTCAGCCAAACGCTTGGCACCTTCCCGGCGGGCTTTTCGGGTGTGTTTCTGTATCTCCCGTAGCAATGAGGCGAGCAGCAGGACGAAGGTCTTGGAGCCGTCTCCTGTCACCGAGCTGTGTCTCCTCACACACTCCACCACCATCCTACACACACACACAGAGATTGAGATTTCACAATGTACTGTAAGTGTGAACGTGTGTGTGTGTGTGTGTGTGTGTGTGTGTGTGTGTGTGTGTGTGTGTGTGTGTGTGTGTGTGTGTGTGTGTGTGTGTGTGTGTGTGTGTTTATGTCAGAGTATGTGAGTGGAGCGGAGCTGGAGTGTGCCCAATTTGACTGGAGAATGGAGCGAGATTCCCAAAGGCTAGAGCATCGGCCTTCTCGCCCGCTCCAATTTTGCTCCAATAGCACTCACTTCACGAGCTCTGGGCATTCCTGGCCCAGCATGCATTTGTAGTCTACTTGTGTGCTGCTATATCCCCTTACTTTAGCTACTGTCATGGAGTTCGCTAAATATTTTCGTAAAGAAACTGATAGAACACACAGGTGCTAAATCAAGGTAAATTACAAAGATGAGGACCAAGAGCAAGAGAGGGAGTGTGGTGATGTAATGTCCTAAAGAATTATTGCGGAATCTGAAATGACACATATCCCGAAAGCATGATGGTGTACTTACTACGTGCACATGCTAAAAGAAAGGAACGAGGTGAGTAGCTAATCAAGTTTCATTGTAGCAAAGTATTTATACACAAAAAATCTGACCTCATAAAAGTTTCCTTCATTTTTGTTAGATTATCTATACAATAGGCCATGATTGATTTTCATATTCCACCTTTCAAGGCGCTTTCCATTTTGATTGGGTTATTTGCCTAAAAACCTTTAGGCCTACCAATAGAAGAAAAAAAGAAAAACTCTGCATCCCTGCCCAGCCTGTCAAGAGCGGCCATAAGGGTGTTTAGCATCCCCAGTGGCTCTGCAAGCTTGGAGAGGATATTCTCCATTGCTGCCCTGCTCTAGAGGCAACATCACATGAGCCTGAAGCCACAGACCCTGGCCAAACTGGTGTTTCTAAAAAGGAATTCAAAGGAACTCTAGACTGAGCCTAATAAGGCATTTTTAATTTAATGTGTATTTAATCCTAAGTGTCACAGCTTATATGCGCAATTTAGACTATAATGATTTAGCACAACAAACGGTTGTTAAAATGCTGAGTGCTGAATGTCCCTGACTCCCTACCAGCTGTGTTGCACTCGTAAATGCTTCACAATGTATTTCTTTGTAGGCTATAGCCTTGAAACATTTGTAATATTGCATGAATAATTCATTTTCATTCCTTCTTAGGCTCCCTGTCTGGCTGCTGACCTACTTCGTGTTTATATGCTGTTTAATAAGACATGTAGTCTATTTGAAATTGAGCGCTTCCTACATTCACCTTTTCATGTTCATTAAAGTATTTTTCATTCAAATCATATGGTTTGGTTTCAATGCTTCAAAACCAAATAGTAGGTTCAGGTAGTCAAAAAATTGTTGAGTGTTAAATTGTGATTTTAATGAATGGAGCAAATTTGGAACTGCAGTTTTTTTCCTGGGAGCCAGAGCGGGTTTTAGTGGGGGTTTTTGTTCCACCCGCAGGGCTGTGAGGATGCGTGTTCCGTGGCGTGTGAACAGCACCTGTCCTCCATCAGGACCAAAGCTCCTCCGGATCATTGCCTCCAGGACACTCACTGTCTGCAGTACGGAGTCCAGCTGCACACACTGAAGCTGCAACCGCATCCCCATCCCCAAGACCTGAGAGATGGAGAGAGGCTACCTATCCAGGACACAGAGACACAATTGGGTCGGCTCGAATTGGGTTAGCTGGGATTCACTGGCTTCAATGTCAATAATTGGATTGCTCTGGGCTCGCGCATAAACGCTTCGCGGGCGACATGGGGTGGTGCTGCACACATTTCATATGAATTTAAGTAGCTAGCTAGCCTACTTCGATACTGCGCGCCTGATCCTCAACCTCTTTCATCTTGATGAGTTAAAGGTCACTTTATGGCAAACCTATACTGACTACATCCACGATAAAACACCCGAAATTCTGATTTCTGGTTTATGTAAACTCACCCTGGTGTGGAAAAGCTTCCTTTGGTTTCCTAGAGACCTCTTCCTCTGATGAGGTTGGCGAGTCACTCAGTTTAACATCTGCATGTCGCCCTCTAGCGATGGGACATAGTATATAACTATATTTCTCTATGATTAGGTTTATTATGGTATTGCCACCATCCGTCATGCAAGTCGGATGTTATATTAACAGATGATACAATCAGATGCAGTGCATTAGCAGAGGAACAGGAGTCAATATTTATGTATAACTCATAAACATATGGTAAGATTAGACTTTGATCTTGAAAGTGCAAAAATAAGACCGTTACTGTATACAGTCCATGGTACAGTCAATGGGTAATTTCCTCGGAACAACTGGTTACATCATTGAGGAAGGGTTGACAAACTTTTAGATCCACACTTTGGTCTCTGACTATATCTCCCTCTCTCCTTATTTGGGAGTCCAATCAACATAGTAATCTTACCTAAAGTGGCTTACAATTATCACATATGTGGCCCATGTGGGATTCGAACCCATCACTCTGGTGTTGCCAACCCATTGGCACCATAAGGGGAGCCCCCTAAGCTGAGCGTTTATCCACCCCCTGCTTGATGCCCAGCACCAGGTGTAGGAACCAGTTGAACTGCACGGTCCAGCCCTTGTCCCTGCAGATCTCTATCTGGTCCAGCAGGTGGCGCTGTGCCTCCTCCTCCGGCCGGCCCACAGTCAGCGCTTCGCGGATGTACTCGATGTCTTCTTTGCTGGTGAGCTGAGGCATGCCCGTCATCAGCATCATGGAGAACAGGATGACGAGGAGGTTGGTGTGATGCCTTAGAGCCAGGTAGGCCCGCACACACACATCCTGGGAGATCAATACTGTAGTTAAGAGTGTGTGTGAGTATGTGTGTGTGTGTGTGTGTGTGTGTGTGTGTGTGTGTGTGTGTGTGTGTGTGTGTGTGTGTGTGTGTGTGTGGGTGTGGGTGTGGGTGTTTGCGTGCGAGCGAGTTTGTGTATATGTATTTTTACCGGTTACACAACACGTTAGTTTGAGTACCTGGAACTTCTGGAAGTGTGGGCTGCTCTTCTTCCCTGATGTGCCCATGACATAGAGGAAGTCAGGGGTGAGGACGAAAGGAACCCTCTCCTTACTGATACCCAGGAAACTCTTATAGTTCCCCAGTATGTGGCCAAAGTCTATGTGGAACAGGTTACCTGAGGGCAGATATATCAAGGGGGGAAAAGAATGTTATAGATAAACCACCCAATACATCAGAAACAAATTACTACATTCAGATGAACAGAAAATAACTTTCTATGGGTTCATCCACATATATAGAATATTGTGGAATGTATTCCTAATGTTTTGGCAACCACTTAACGCCAAGTACTGTATCGTGTTTGTGCTATAGGGAGATAAGGATGAGCTCTGGTACCAGATTCAGTGATCATGATGTTGTCGTTGTGTCTGTCTCCTACCCCCAGGACGTAGGTGGCCACACAGTACCCTCCACAGGAGAACACAAACCTCTCCACCGCCTGCTGGAACTACAGGGAGGAGAGAGACGCACAGAGAGAGAAAGACAGCGAAAGACAGCAAAAGAGAGGGAGAGACAATGATGGCGAGTGAAGGGGAGAGACAGAGAGAGGGGAAGTGGTAGAGACACAGAGTGGAGGAAATGAAGAGCATTCGTGAGCTGCCATTTCATACAACCAGTTCTGCTCGATTATTTCCACAGACAACATTGGAGCAAACACAGTGACTCAAACCGTGTTTCATCTTTCTCCATTTATCTGCTAGCGCTGTGGTAGCTTCTGTGGTATACCTTCACCCTAAAGCTATGGTGACTGCTGCATGGGGATATTTCTAACAGGCCAATTCAAAAATAGACATAGCAGAGCTGAAAATGTGGAGGTGCTTCAGCCTACACAGTCTGAGTATACGTGAATAGTGCTGCAGACAAAGCCCTGGGTAACAGGAAATGTAGCAGGGGTGTTTCCTTCCCCCTTAGCGGTGCAGTTATATCCTCTACAGCTGAGACGCTGCAGCACCGTGGGAGTAACTATAGCCAGCTACCTTTTCCTCGCTCACACACTTGTCCCGCAGCCATTGGCTGAGGATCTCGTCCTTGAACGCTCCTGTGCTTCCCACAACGCTCTGCTGGATGTTGGCAATAGTGGTGGCATCCTTCACTATCTCAATCATCCCTAGAGAGAGAGAATAAAATAAGAGAATAGAGAACAATGCTTATTTAATAAGAAATGGCATATATATCTATAATTATTTATACACTATATATTATATGTTATAATATATTATTATTAACACGTCATGACAGTGTAAAGTCAGTTGACATACCTATTTTATTCCCAGTAGAGATACAACCGTAGGGCAATAAGGACAAGTCCAAAGACTCTTCCTCCCATATGGATTCCATGATCAGCAGAATCTAAAAGGAGGAGCATTTCGTTGTCATGGGACATTTGGTGGACAGTTTTGCCTAACCCATTGAGAAAGCAAGCCCACATACCTGTAGAATGAGCATGTCCTGCCTGAGGTCATCCCCGTCCTTAAAGATGACCCCGATGGTGTCACTGCACAGAGTGGTGGGGTCAGCCCTCTTAAACTGCAGCCACAACGGTCTCTTCTTAGAGGCCATCACCTTACACTGCTCTATCTGAAGAGAGGGACCCATGTTTACAGTCAAACACAGGAGAGAATGGAGGAGTAAGAATACAATTAGTGGAGGATACAGGAAATTATGGTGAAGAAAGGGATGGAGACAAGCGAGAAGAGACATGGAGGAAAATAAGAGGGGGGTAGAATAGAGATGGATAGGTATTATTCCACTCACCACCAGAGCACCGGCCCGTAGACCCGGGTCATAGGGCACTCTGAAGCTCTCTGGCAGCCCAGACATCTGCAGGTTCTCCAGCTTCTGACGCAGCTGGAACACAACTGAACATACCACCAGGATTCATTACGTATTCATTTCTATATGATTTTATCTTGATCTATTATACTAGGTACGTTGACCTGAGGCGACAGGCTCACCTTGTGCAGAAACATCATATTTCTCAGCAGACATGGCCTTGATCTCCCTGGTGACTTTCTGCAGGGCTTCTGTCATCTCCACCTGTTGATGATAATGAATTGGATTATTCTTTATTCAGATCCTCGTTATCTGACACTTTAGCGACCTAGTCTTTTTAAATCTGTCTTTTCTATCCTCTAATTATTTTGCGTACAGTATATATTTTATTGTGAGGTGTATTGAGATGTTTTAATAAAGTTATATCTGAAGAAAGATGTGGGGAAGATCCACCTGACGTGCCGGCCTCAGCCCTCGGAGGAGTCCACACATTACCAGAGGTACCTCAACTACCTGACTGGCTACGACGTCAAAGCCCTACAGTCACATTGTAAGGAGGAGGAACTCTCCTCACCCACTCCTACTGTGTCCGATCACACATCACACCGTACTCTTGTTTACGGCTGGGGTCAAGGCTATTCACCCACCTGGCGTCTGAAATCCTGCAGCATGTCCTCTCCACAGCCTCGGAGGTAGGCTTCCAGCAGCACAGCATACCTCTGCTGGTAGTGCATGGACTGGGCTATCTCACTCCTCAGGAACCAGAAAAGGAAATGACCTATCCTCTTACTCCTGAGAGCTCTCTTCAACAGGAACCTGGCCAGGGCACTGTCATGGTACGGCTCAAACTTCACAGCCTGAAAAACACAGAGGAGCACACATATGCATTTTTCTCAAAGTAAACACATCATAAATGCAAGCAAAATGTTTCAATAAACTGTAATGCGACATTATAAAGTATCTTCCCGTTTGGGGATTTTTTCATACTCATACTGTTTTGCATGTTTAACCAAGGCCTCATTGTTGACAGTAGAGACGGTTTATTTGACTCTACACTGACGAATGACACATGTAAAACTACCCACAGTTGCTACCTTCTGGGAAAACACCAGGTAAAAAGGAAGTGTTGTCTATAAAGGTTGTTATTGTATTTTTTTCTAGTCAATGTATGAAACAACTATTTTGTTTTTATGTGTGCTTCTACACTCAGGTAGACCAACACACAGGTAGACCAGCCACCTATGACTAGGGCAACTTAGTCTTTCTCGTCACGAATCTTGTTCTGGTGGCAGCTCTGCAGAGTGGTCACTAGCTAGCACAGCCACAAAGTCATAAAATCAGATTTGAAACCTAACCTTAACCAAACTGCTAACCATAATGCGTAAACCTAACCTTAAATTAAGAACAAAAAAGCAAATGTTTTGTTTTTATGAATTTGTACAAGATAGGCAATTTTGACTTTAGGTGAAATCGCTCTGGTGAAATCGCTCTGTTCTGCCTCCAGGACAAGAGTCAGGACAATAAATGTCAACATGCATGACTAGGGCTGGGTAACGAAATTCGGTTCCTCTATGGCACAGACCGAATCTTGACAGAACCAAGACCGAAACACATCAGACATTTCTCAGCCAAATGTTGGTTCCAACAAGTCCGACTAACTCACCTGGACCAGCTGCAGCAGGTATCTCAGGACGTCGTCGTCCCCCAGGGTCTCCAGCTTGCGTACGGCCATAGAGCGGACGTGAGCGTCAGAATAGTGGCAGTCTAACAGCTGCATGGCCAGGCCCACATCCAGCACACTACGGTCCCACACAGAGCTCCTCTCCAACAGCCTATGGGTGGCCAGGACAGCCTCCTGTCTACCCCACCGCACAGAGCCCAGCAGCTTGGGGTATGCCCTGGGAGGAGACAGTAGGGAGTTTTACAACATTTCAATAAAACTCCCCAAAAATTGCACTGAATAATATTCACAGAAAGGCCTCTGTGATACTCTTCTAGAAAACATATTATTTCAAATAAGAACAAGAAAGATGTAATTGGGATGAAATAAGTGGTTCTGTATTATAAACTCAGATTACTTATTCAGTAATATAGTATTAGATGACCATGCCAGTCAGTCTTACCTGGGGTGACGCATACACTCCTCTCTGAAGTGCCAGAGCAGCTCTTTGTCTTCTTGGCTGAGAGGGTGCAGTGGATCGGTCTCAACAATTGCCTCAAACTGCTTCCTCAGGTGGTTAGGCATCTCCCTTTGCCCCCTGTCCCCTCCCTCGGCCTCCCCAGCCTCCTTGCCCTCCCTGCTCTTGGGCAGGGCCACTGGGTAGCAGTACTTGTCCAGCAGGATGGCTACGGCCATGGAGGAAGCCTTGTCTGGGTTGGTGGCTGAGGTCAGCTTGTCTGCATTGACGCTGCTGTTGTCCTCGGTCTTCTCGGGCATCTTCCACATGTGGAGGATGAACTCTCCCTGGCGCAGCAGCGAGCGGTGGTCCACCAGCAGCAGGTTGACGTAGTACAGCAGACGACTCTTAGTCTTATTACCATCATGGCTGCTGCTGCCACCTCCAACTGGGGATCCTCCGTTGTCCTGGTAAGAGGAGGAGCCCTTAGAGATCTGGGTCTGGGCCTTCCCACAGGACACCTGGGGAGAGGAGAAAAGAGAATAGAGTTAAATTGCAAATCATTTAATTAAGTTGTGATTCATACTATATTCTCCAAATAATAGACTGGTATTCTACAAAAAAATCCCAGAAATAATAGCATGATCACAACAAAGATGTTGGCAAAAGCAAATATAGATACGGCTGCCAGACTAAACCAAAAAACATTATACAGTTTACCAGTTTACCTGTATGCTGAGGCGAGCCCCCTTGGGCAGGTCTCTGATGCGTATATTAAACTCCAGCCAGGTGTTCCACAGCACCTCCTCAGTGAAAGCCTTGGAGGAGGTCCTCTCCTGAGCCAGGAGCTGCTGGCCATGGAAGATACTGGCCTCCACATACACGATCAGCTCTGGGTTCCTCGGCAGGGCCGGGATGTCTATGCCCAGGACTTTAACCCTGAACTTCCTGTGACAGTCCCACAGAGAGATGGTGAAGACCCGCTCGTGGTCTTTCTCGTCGATCGTCAGCTGCTCATGGGTGCCTGTTGGAACAGAGGAATATGAATCATCTTAATCATCAAATAAATATTCCCCAGAGGAAAATCATGTGCTATAATATTGCTTATTGTGGCACAACTCTATGGGCTAGGGGAGTTTGTTAACTTTAAGAAAAGAGCATATTGTAAAGTGTAATCTATTGGTGAAATATTCTGATATGATTACTATGGGAATATTGATGCTAGTTTACCTGCCACTCCAGTACAGTCATCCACCTGTGCCCAGTCCTCTTTCTGGACCAGGTCTTGATCTGGATTAGGAGCCGACTCCAGGACCAGATGGATCTCCTCCCCGTTCTTCAGACACTGTCGGACCCAGTGGAAGTCCCTGACCGGGTGGTTCCCATAGATATACTCTTCCCTGCCACACACCCTCAGGACGTAGTCTGCCTCACACACATCCTCAGGAACTCCCAGCAGAGCCCTCTTATTGGAGATCTTCGTAAAGAAGGTCTGGAGCACCTGGACGGGCGTGTCGTCGATGGACACCTTGATGGTCTGACTGGCCTTGTTCCTGTGAATGACCAGCAGGATGTGGCTGTTGGTCACCTAGAATAAAATATTATTCAATCTTTATTGATCCATGATACAGAGACAATGGAAATTGGCCATTTTTTGCTGTCCGAGTACCCAGCTACATCACCCAATACAGAACAGGCTGGGAGCAGGCAAGCAGCACAGGGTCGCCCACAGAGCTGCACCCCTGGAGCAGCCAGGTTAGGGGTTACATACCTTGGTGAGCAGGTGCTCTGGGAGGTGCTTGGGTGTGATCCAAGGGTCCATTGAGTAGAGTTTGGGGTCCCGGTCAGCCAGCTCGATCTTGCGGGGTGTGAGGAGCTTCCTCCGGGTGAACTCCAGCTCGTCATCGTGCACGTTGCTGACGTCGGTGACGTCGTAGCCAATCAGGTAGTTGAGGTACCTCTGGTACTGTGTGGACTCCTCCGAGGGCTGAGGCCGGCACGTCAGGTGGATCTTTCCCACATCTTTCTTCAGAGCTTTAGATTCAAATACAACTTTATGAAAACATCTCAATACACCTGACGATAAAATATATACAAAACATGCAAGGGTATAAAAGACAGATTTAAGACTTAAAGCTTTTACCTTTCCAGTAGCGGATGCAGTCCAGGGTCTGAAACACCTGGTGCTTATCGTAGATCTCACACCAGTTGCCCTTCTTCTGGTAGAGCAGGATGCAGTGGTCAGGGGAGTACTTCTGATAGAACTCAGGGCACAGGTTGGTGGCTACTACCCTCAGCCACACCTGGGCTTTCACCTGCTCCACCGTCCAGTTCCCAGCCACCTCCAGGAGCAAGGTGTCCGGGCTGCGGCTACTCTTAGTGGTGGTGGGGAGGACGAACTCGATGGCTATCTGGTCCATGGCCACGGAGAAGGTGGAGGTGAAGGCTTTCACCTTTCTTCTCCTCCTCCGGTTCTCTTCTCTGAGGACTACAGGTTGAGGTTCTTCTTCATCGCTCACTTGCTGTTCCATAACACGAGTTATCTATTATCAATGAAGAATAAAATAGATTTGTTTAGATTCAAATTGATGGATGTATAAGGGATGTTAAATGTAGCATGTATAATTATCTCATGTTGGTAAACTTAGCCAAAATAAGATACTCTATCATGATATGTTATGCTTATACTAATTCAATTTTATTTTATGATGGTGCGTATGAAGCTTATTCAACTTCTTCTTTCAGATCAACTTCTCTGCATAGGAAGTTGCAAAGCAGGAAGCAAAGAGAAACACTGTCAGCAGTAACAATGTATCAACCCCATACAGTCATTGGTATCAACTCATCAAAATATGATAATGTTGCAGTAAAATTGAGCAACCAGAATTTGGCAACATTGTAAATTCCACCTAATTTCAGAACATATTTCAAAAATTGATTCAATGACAACTTGAAATTAAATTGACAAGTCTCCTACACCTGCCCACAAAAACAAACCTACAGTTTATAATAAAATCATCCATTATATAAAAATACAAAAATAATTGATAAAACTTCAATGTTACAGATAGTTTCCATGAGAAAATCCAGAGCCGTTAGTTTTCAAAAACAGAAAATAACGGTATTGCCGATTACATGGGCCAGGGAAAGTCTATGAAGAAAACTTACCGCTCGGTAGGCCTAAACACACTCACGCCAGCAGCAATATGACACGGTGGGTCACTAGGCATTTGTAAATAATTGTACAATGGTCCCAGTTTCTCCTTAGTTCATGTTAAGTCCGAAGAAGTGGTACTAAAACTTTCTGTCTGCTATTCCATTCACCCCTCCCCGTGATGTGTGAAGACGAGTCCCATGCAAGTCTACATGTTGTGCTCTTATTGGTCGCTCAGAGGCGCCATAACTGTAGTTTTGAGGGAACTGGACTACAGAAACCCACAGCCTAGTATTGCCATTATGATTATGCAATTTAATTGAAAATTATCATTACTATTACAATTACTGATTTTTGTAGCCGTTATAACTGGGATAAGTATGTTATTGTATCCATGCCAAGATTGATGCGTTTATATTCCATTTCCATTGTCATATTCACTAAAAACGTTTTCTCCTGAAAAAAAAGAAGAAAGAAAGAAAAATGTCTCATTCTCTGGCATGGTATTATTTCCTACTATTATATAAATATAGCAAAGATTCTAAGTTCTTATTGAATCCCATCAGTTACAACCAATGATTTATATATTTATACTACCGTTCAAAAGCTTGGGGTCGCTTAGAAATGTCCTTGTTTTTGAAAGAAAAGCACATTTTTTGTCCATTAAAATAACATCAAATTGATCAGAAATACAGTGTAGACATTGTTCATGTTGTAAATTACTATTGTAGCTGGAAACTGATGATTTTTTATGGAATATCTACATAGGTGTACAGAGGCCCATTATCAGCAACCATCACTCCTGTGGTCCAATGGCACGTTGTGTTAACTAATCCAAGTTTATCATTCTAAATGTCTAATTTATTAATTTAATTTATTAATTTATTAAATGGCTCTTCATGAAGGCCATTCTACTGCCAATGTTTGTCTATGGAGATTGGCTGTGTGTTCGATTTTATACACCTGTCAGCAACGGGTGTGGCTGAAATAGCCGGATCCAGTCATTTGAAGGGGTGCCCCATACTTATATATATACTGTATATAGTGTATATTTAAAAAAATTCCCTGAAGTATAATTTTTATGAGATTACTAATGTTACTCTCCTCATTACAACAACAAAAATACTTAAATGCATGTAATTTTGTCCTTGAAAATGTTAATTGAAACAATGTAGAATTCCATTAATGGAGGACTGGGTCTACTTAGGATGGCCAATATGGCCGACCGGTGGTTTCAAAGCCTTATACTCGCCAATACAAAACATGGCCAAATCAATCCAGGGTTTATATACATCATTGGTTACAACTGCTGTCAATGGGTTTGTTAAACAATAGCGCTCTCCTCTGGTTAAGATACCATGACAATCAAGATGTAAATGACTGCATATAAAAATGTACAGATAAAAATATGAGACCGCTGGAAAATTAATTATTTGTGAAATACATTTTTCCCAGGAGCCACCATTATTGTTCTAACATCTCTGAAATCAGAGACGGAAGCGATACATCGCACGATTTTTACAGTCTATGCATCCCACGCCTTAATTTGTTTCTGTTTCAATGGAAGTCTATGGGCCTGTTCGAAATTGCAGCCGCCTTTGCTGGAATCATTGAAACGTTGGTGAAATGATAACCACCATAACCATTTGCAAAAAATATATTTTCAGTTACATATTTGCTAATTCCAATAATTTTCGCTCAATATATTGCAGTTCAAGGGTTGCTATAGGCCGCTGATCCTAGATCAGTCTTTACGATTAAGAATTTGGGCAGTGAGGTAAAGTACTTAAGTGAAAATACTTTAAAGTACTACTTAAGTAGTTTTTGGGGGTATCTGTACTTTACTTTACTATTTATATTTTTGACAACTTTTACTTTTACTCCACTACATTCCTAAAGATAATATTGTACTTTTTATTCCATACATTTTCCCTGACAACCGAAAGTACTCGTTACATTTTGAATGCTTAGCAGGACAGGAAAATAGTTAAATTTACGCACTTATCAAGAGAACACTTGGTCATCCCTACTGCCGCTGTACCGACGGACTCACTAATCACAAATTCATCTTTTGTAAATAATGTCTGTGTGCCCCTGGCAATCCGTACAGTTTAAAAACAAGAAAATGGTGCCTCTGCTTTGCTTAATATAAGGAATTTAAAATGATTTATACTTTTACTTTTGATACTTAAGTATATTTTTTCAATTACATTTACTTTTGATACTTAAATATATTTAAAACCAAATACTTTTGGACTTTTACTCAAGTAGTATTTTACTGGTTGACTTTTACTTTTACTTGAGTAACTTTCTATTAAGGTGTCTTTACTTTCACTCAAGTATGACTTTTGCGTAGTTTTTTCACCACTGAATTTGGGCAAACCATAAGCCTGCTTTGTGGCCTTGCCCCCTACACTACGTCATCGTCTGCGCTTGTGTGACGCGAGGCCCCTTGTATGCCCGCCCCCTCCGTCTCTTCACCGTCTCTTCCCCAGCGACGGAGCTAGGTTGAGTCCACTGCACGGAGTAATAATACTGACACCCGCGACTGACTGAAACCAAGGGGAAGATGGAGCACAGAGACCCTCATTTCAACATATTGTTAGCTACTGATTCTTATAAGGTGAGTGGGCGACACCGGTATGTTAGTGCGATTGTCTGCGTAGTCGTAGGTTCAGTGTGCATGTAATTCTATCAGCCAAGGTGGTTGCATCCTCCAAGGCCATCACGCTTGCCTTGGTGGCTGTCTGTGTCAGATCGTTAGGCCAAATGGGGAGGAGAGAGGAGCAGGTAGAAAACGTAGTACCACATTTAGCCTATTTTCATCCCGGATAATTGACGGAATTGCCACCAGCGAATCTACGGAGATGCTCACCTTTGCGCAGCTAGCTGCGCTTGCTAGGCAGGCAGCTAACGAATGAGCAGAGGATATATTGGCTAAATATGTGTTGTGAATGGGAACGCTATAGCAGCTAATTGAAAAGGCGGTAGCTAGTGCAAGCAAGCAATGAATGGAGCGGGTAATTTTTCTACCAAAACGTGGGAAGGCTAGCTTTTGCAAGAGACGTAGCTAACAGGCCAGCGTCTCTTGTGCTACTATCCATTTCCTTACTTTAGAAAAAGCAATGGCAGATCCTGAAACAAAAGCGAAACTTTGGTAAGCCTTTGGATACGCTCCAGGTCGTAGTGCAATCCGCTTTTGACTGTCGATGTTGTCGAAGACTGAGGTGGAATGCGTGCATTCAGTGCACATCAAATGAGAGATGCATGCTGAATGATTGACTGGGTTTTACATGTTATTTTCTTTGAATAATAATCAGCTGTCTGGTGATAGGTACACTTATAGACCTTGCAAGCAAAATTCTGTAGATATGACTGACTGCTTTTGTCAATTACAATATTACGAGAAATATATTAATTTCTTTGTGGCCCCGTGTCCTGTCATCCAAGCTGTCATATCAGCTGAATCTCTCACTCACAGGTCACAACACAATATTGCATAGTCTTATTTTATACAATTGTGGCACCACACTATTATATAAACATAGTGGAACTGCTATGGTTCCTCTTTACCAGAGGGACAAAAATAAAGGCTGCACAAAGTACATTAATCCTATTATTTTTGATGAGCCAGTGTCAACTGTCAATCATTCTCCCTCCTGGTCAGTGCTGTGATGATGCTGTTTTCTGGACTGGTGTGTGTGTAAGGTGGCATTAAACACTTCAGTCCTTTTGGCCTCAGTGTTATACAGTGACTGGTCGGCGTTTGGAACTATAGGGCCTGTTAGGATAGAGAGAGAGAGGGTGGGAAACCAAAGGCAGGGCACAGGCTACTCTGACTTATACAACATAACATGATGGAGGCTAATAAAGGGGTAATAAAGTAGGCCCTAAAGTCCCTAACCGCTGTCCTAAAACCATGGAGGAATATTGGATTATCAGAGTGTTCTGTCTTTGCCATGCAACGCTTACGCAAACTGTTGTTTCACAACCCCCGGTCTGGTAAAATACCCCCATAAATTGAGATTTGTGAACAGAACGGAGTCAAAACGGCTCCAAACATTAGCTTTAATCTTGGTCAATTGTGCTTCATGAAAATATTTTATTTAGTCTTTCTCTCTGCTGTTGAGGCCCTAGATTCAGAATTTAGAATAACATATCCTGTTGATTATTGTTGTCGTATGTGTGCATTCAGACTGAGCTGGTTGGCTCCATCCATCCACCCAGCAGCCAGTGACACTCGTGGCTCATCACACGCAGGGGGCTCGTCTCTCTGTCAGAGCGGAGGTCATAGTGGACAGATTCCCAGACCAGCGCTGATCTATGTAGGCGCAGCTCTAGGATCGGCTAACCCATGGGGGGGGGGATGCAAAACGGACTTTTGGTTCTGTTACTGGTTAGTTCATGAGATCTTGTGGGGGGGGGACTAGTGAAGGACGGGACAGCATTGGTTAATAACCTAGGCCGAGTGACCTGTTGCGTAGGTTATGTCATTGTATGTGCAAGGCCAGTGTAGCCCAGAGGAAGGACGGGGCGAGGGTCAGAAGTAACACAGTTTTACAGTTGACTGAATTCCCGGAAAGTGAGAGAGAGATGGACGTATGTGTGAGTGCCCAGAGGCAAGGACACGGCACTGTGCCAGACAGATATGCCGCTGTAGAGAGGCCAGTGTAATTATATGTACATAGTAGTCGTGGCTAATCAATAAAAGCATCGGCGGCAGATTTGCTCATTACTCTGTGTTTGCGTTATTTACTGTTCCATCTGCTCCACAGCCTGTCTCTCTGTCCCTCTCTTTTTTTTAAACTGCCCCCAATGTGCCCATCCTCTCTTTCTGTTCCACTTCTCTACACATACCTGGGTGTCCCAGGTGCACCTAGAGAGAGTGAGCTGGGGGTGTGACGTAGGAGAAAGCACTTTGTATCGCTCCAAATGACACGAATGCACCACATTTCACCAGAGCCAACCTTTGACCAATAGTGGGTCATTTGAGATATAGATTGTTGTTAGTACTTCCTCTAGCCTAACTCTGAGAGGAGTTGACTTGATCATGAATACATCATATCAGTCCATCACTTCAGTGATATCTAGTCGGCTCAGTAGGCTTAGAGCCCTAGACACCTCTGTGTAGGTGTGCAACAGAAACAGGCAGCAGATTGCATCGAAATGACTAATGAAGATCACGTTAGTAAATTGTCAGATGACAACCCTTTGAGGGCTTTGGGAGGAGGTGGTCCTGTAATTGGATAGCGGATGGGAGCAATCATCCGTGTATCTGTCTCGTGTCCATCTGTCCTGTGTAGTACAGACGGACAGACAGACAGACTGGTCACTCAGTCTTATCATGGTCCAGCAGGCTGATATCTAGCAGCTGAAAGTTGAGTGAGAGAACTTCCCCCTCAGTAAAGGGACACATTTTGGAGTGTTTATGTGGGAACAAATAGCAGCATAACCTTTCTTATGTCTCCGTGGTGTTCGAGGAAGAGGAAAAAAATCCGACAGCCATTTGCTTTCTCTGTGGAACCTGTTACACTACATCTTCCTGTCGCTGCATAGGAAAAGCCTGTGACGCTGCGACCAGCAACCTCCGGTTGTGAAAATTATAGTAAAACACTGCCAAGAGAATGTCATATCTACATCACTTCTCTGGAAGGACACCTGAGGGCAACTAACTATACAATCGGGAGCTGTGACATTGTATCCTTGTAGTGAGGCTATTTAAACTGTTATTAAAGATGCACGGTCGAACGTTTGTCTAATTTCAGCCAGTCATTTTGAAAGTAGTGCTCACACGCCGTAAGTGGTCCCCGAAAAATGCGTGCCACGTCACAGATGTGCAGATTCCTGTATGTGCACCACGTCGTTGCTCTCGCTCTCTATCTCCGCTGTGTCCACTGAGCCGTTGGGCCCGCCCTGCAACCTCATTGGATAACGCTGGGCAGGCCTTTTTCTTAGCTGAAGTTCATTGGCTGAGACTGGAATTACTAGGCTGGCGCACGTGGGGGGAAATGTCACACATTGGCACATCCAGCCCAAAGCGGGAGGTTTAAAAAATAAAAATAAAAAATACTAGTCACCAAAGTACCTTTCATCCTCTAACTGTCATTTTATAGCCTGAAGTTCTGATGTATTTAATCCATGTTGTCTCCTCCGTCTTTGATCCAGGTGACACACTACAAGCAGTACCCTCCCAACACCAGTAAAGTGTACTCCTACTTTGAGTGCCGCGAGAAGAGAGCTGACCCGACCAAGAACAGAAAAGTCAAGTATGAGACAACGGTCTTCTACGGCCTGCAGTACATCACCAACAAATACTTAAAAGGTAAGGATTGTATTGATGTCCTCATAATGCAGAATATGACATCCAAGCCTATATACATAGCTCTTCTATGAGTTAACATTCTCTACTACTAGGCCTTGCTACGAGTCTGCAGAGTTGAAGTGAACTGAGTGATCCTTCCTGTCTCGGCCAGCAAGAGAATCACTGTCATGTGATCAAGGCTAGCATATAGTTGAATAGGTGCTCAGATGAATTCTACAGCGTGGACTGGCAGCATCTGAGGATCTGTAGCATCTAGACTGAGCAGGGGAGAATCTCAGTTGCATTTCCTTGATTCCTCGCGTCCTTTCTCCACGCCTCCTCAAAACCCACTGAATGAGAAGTTCAGAGGTCTCTCCCCAGGATCACCTTCCAATACTTTGAAAAGCAATCCTTCCTTTCTGCCTCACTTGGTATTTATGATAGATCAGTCCTCTCGCTGTCAAGATCTGACCTGAAGTGTGTGTGTTTGTCTGTATTCTCCTTCTGGAAACTTCTGGTCCTCACAAGGATAGTAAAACCAAACACACACACACACACACAAGAAAAAATGCTATTTTTGGCTAGGTTACGGTTACAATTAAGGTTAGGTTTGGTGTTAAGTTTAGGATAAGGTTTAGGGAAAATAGGATTTTGAATGGGAATCAATTGTTTGGTCCCTACAAGGATTCAATGAGCTCTAAAAGTATTGGGATAGTGACACATTTGTTGTTGTGTTGGCTCTGTACTCCAGTACTTTGGATTTGAAATGATACAATGAAATTACAGCACTGTTTGTACATAGTCCCCCCATTTTAGGGGACCAAAGGTATTGGGACAAATTCACTTATGTGTATCAAAGTAGTCAAAAGTTTAGTATTTGGTCCCATATTCCGAGCACGCGATGATTACACCACGCTTGTGACTCTAAAAACGTGTTGGATGCATTTGCTGTTTGTTTTGGTTGTGTTTTAGATCATTTTGTGCCCAATAGAAATTAGTGGTAAATACTGTATTGTGTCATTTACAATAAATGTGGCTCCAAAATGACACTACATTATTTACCATTCATTTCTATTGGGCACAAAATCTGAAACACAACCAAAACAAACAGCAAATGCATCCAAGAAGGTTGTAGAGTCGCAAGCTTGATGTCATCATTGTGTGCTAGGGATATGGGACCAAATACTCAACTTTTGATTACTTTTATACGATGGAATTTGAGAAGGAGTCGTGGAGAGAGGACGCAAGGAATCAAGGAAATGCAACTGAGATTCTCCCCAGGATCACGTTCCAATACGGTTAAAAGGAATCCTTCCTTTTGATTGATCGAACGTCAGTGGTTAGGATTTCACTATCCAGTAATGTCCGGTCAGGGATTACTCCACGGTAGGAAGTAGGGAAAGAGGACGCCTTTTATTTTCACTGTATTTGAACAGGGCCTAGACTACAGCTCCTCCTCTGGCCATCAGTTATTGTAAAGGCAGCTGAGAGGTTTAGCTAGATGTCGTACCTTGGGCAGCCTTGGCCTAGACACTGATCTAAGATCAGTTTCTCACTCCATACCCTAATGGTGCCCGCCCTAAGGTTAACGTTTTGTAGAAGGTTAAGCTGATCCTAGATCTGTTGTTTTGTTCTTCCACACAGCATTAGAGAATGGAACTCAAAGTGATTTCACGGCAAGGCAGGGAGAGGTGCTGTAGAGAGCTTCAGGACTAGCGTGGACCGGAGACAAAGGAACATCTGCTCTTTGAGCCCCAGCAACACAAAGGGCAGCTGCAACTTGGGGCTACTAGCATTAATTCACTACAATGATACAGAGTTCTACTCGCAAGAAGTAGCCTTGGAATAACATTTTCTTAACTTTAAGTTTTTATTTGTACTCAAATAACCTTTTGAAAATACCAGCCGTGTTACTTTATTGCAACAGGAGGTCATATCAAGCACACGTTGTTTTGTGTGTAACTGTTAAGGTGTGATGGTGTGTGAGTATGTGTTTTTGCGTGCGTGTAGCTGTATACATTGTGTGTGTGTGTGTCTCTAGCCTGTAGCATGTCCTGCAGCAGGACAGAGCCGCTCTGTAAGAGGGAGAGAGAAGCTCCTAATTTAATAGCACATGGATGGACTAGAGTTTGGGATTCCAATGCTTCTCTCTCTCCTCCTCCTCTCTCTCCTCCCCCTTCTCTCCCTCTTTTGCTCTCACAAACTGTCATATCTCTCTCTATCCTATACACCACGTGTTCACTGATGCTTCAACCATTTTAACCTCTTTCTTTTCTTCTCTCCCCCCCCCCCCCCCTCCCTCCCTCCCTCCCCCCAGGGAAGGTGGTGACTCCAGAGAAGATCCAGGAAGCGAAGGAGGTGTACAGGGAACACTTCCAGGATGACGTCTTCAACGAGAAGGGCTGGAACTACATACTGGAGGTACACATTCACGTTTGTTTTACTACAGTGAGCTCCAAAAGAATTGGGACAGGTTTGCCTCTGTACTCCAGCACTTTGGATTTCAAATTATACAATGACTATGAGATTAAAGTGCCACCTGTCAGCTTTAATTTGAGGGTATTTTCAGTCATATCGGGTGAACCTTTTAGAAATGGCAGCACTTTTTCGTCATAGTCCCCCTATTTTAGGGGACCAAAAGTATTGGGACAAATTCACTTATGTGTATTAAAGTAGTCAAAAGTTTAGTATTTGGTCCCATATTCCTAGCACGCGATGATTACATCAAGCTTGTGACTCTACAACCTTGTTGGATGCATTTGCTGTTTGTTTTGGTTGTGTTTCAGATTTTTTTTGTGCCCAATAGAAATGAATGGTAAATAATGTATTGTGTCATTTTGGAGTCAAAAGTGATGTAATTTCATTGTCTCAAATCCAAGGTACTGGAGTACATAGCCAAAGCAACAAAAATGTGTCACTCTCCCAATACTTTTGGAGCTCATTGTATCCTTGACCAAACAATTGATTCCCATTAAAAATCCTATTTTCCTTAACACCAAACCCCTACATCTAACCCTAATTGTTTTTTTTAACTTAACCTTTCCTTTAACTAGGCAAGTCAGTTAAGAACATATTCTTATTTACAATGACGGCCTACCGGGGAACAATGGGTTAACTGCCTTGTTCAGGGGCAGAACGACAGATTTTTACCTCGTCAGCTCGGGGATTCGATCCAGCAACCTTTTGGTTACTGGCCCAACGCTCTAACCACTAAGCTACCTGCCGCCCCAAACCCCAACCTAGCCTAAAATAGCCCTTTTACGTGTGTGTTTTTTTGTCTGAATTTTCCTTGTTTTACTATCCTTGTGAGGACTTCTGGTCTCCACGAGGATAGTAAAAGCACACACCCACAAACATGTTTCAGGTCAGATCTTCACAGCGAGAGGACTGAGGGAGAGGCCATAGAGATCACATTAGATGTTTCTCTGACAACTCTGACATCACTACCTAGTGGTAGACCTTGTACCCAATTAGGCCTACACCATGTGTACAAGGCTCCCCTATGAGTACCAGACGTTGAAAATATGTATTTTTGGTGGAAAATACATCTTTCAATCTATTTTGCTCACCTGGGTTACTAGTGCTGATCAGGGTCACTTTAATTTGATTAGTGTCCTATCACTATTTTTTTCCCCCATATAGAATTTGAAGATACTTGAAACATACTTTTATTTTACTAATATGATAAAGAAAATGGATCAGACTTTGAGGCTTTAGGGTGAATGTTGTGTGTTGTGTGTCTGCAATGGCTGCTGTAAAGGTTGTGTGTGTGTGTGTGTATTGCAGAAGTATGACGGCCACCTACCCATAGAGATCAAGGCGGTGCCGGAGGGAAGTGTGATCCCACGGGGTAACGTCCTCTTCACCGTGGAGAGCACCGACCCAGAATGCTACTGGCTCACCAACTGGGTGGAGGTGAGTGTCAGGGGGGGGGCGGCAGCAGGTAGGTTAGGTCTCCATCAATGTGACTGGATTGGGTCCTTCCTGTCTGTTCCAAATGAATCCTTAGAGTCAGTGTGGCTGTCTGATCTAAAATAAATTGTAATATTTATTTAACTTCACTCCTCACTGACCAAGGCCCTGCCCCTAGAGCACACCACACAACATTGCCACAGTGACTCTGCACTTTTTAATTAACTTATGATGAGAGCCATCAGTCTCTCTATCTGTAAACCTCTTCCTCACGTATCCTGCCTCTGTCTGTCTAGCCTCGACTGTTACTAGTTAGCTTCCCTGACTAGGATGGTTTCTATGGGTGTGCATCACAAATGGCACCCTATTCCCTATATAGAGCACTTCTTTGACCAGAACCCTGAGAATAGGGTGCCGTTTGAGCTAGGGGAGCTAAGCCCCGTCTCCACCTCTCTGTAGCCACTCTGTGCAGAATCACTGATTTACAAATCACCTTGCCTCCTGGATGACTACTCATTTTGCGATCAAGATCAGTGAATCTGTGCGGTGTCTTTCTCACGCCGATCTCCGTGAACGTGCAGAGTAGTTCCACTGAAGAGCAGACCGTAGACTCGCTGGTCTGACACCGCCACGTGATCATATTAACACTGGTCACCAACCGGTCGATCGCCAAACATTTCTGTAGATAAGCCAACGATAAAGCCTTGCGCTTCTTTAAAAATAAAATGTTTTGTCTTGCACTGTTGGTGGTAGGTGCACTTGATTCAGAAGGGTAAGTGAAGTGTTCCCATTTTGAACTATTTAATTTGTCTGAAGAGAGAGCTAAATCAAGTGCGCGCCTACTGCGCTGGCCAATTGCATAGCTCAAACCACTGCCTAGTACAGCTTCCACGGCCCCACGGAAAAGTTTGAAACTAGCCTATATGAGATTTAATACGTTTTAACACCATGTCCAGAGAGAGACTCTCAAAGAATACAGCAAAGAGATGCTGTTTTTATGAGTAAGTTCATGTTTAAGTTTTCATTCAGCACTGTTTTTATTCAACAATTTTACACAACATATGATGCACTTCTTCTTGGTTCCACACACGCTACAACCAGCAATGCAGCTGCAATGAATGAGTAGCCAAGTATATCGATAGGCCTGTGTTTTTATTATTGGCAACTCATCGTGTCTATTTTAATATCATGGAATGTTATTTCACTAACTCTGGTCATAAGAACAGCATGAGTGTGTGCATGAATAATGCGGTGCGACTAGAGTTTCGCCATCAGGTGGAAGCCGGTGTCCCCTTTCTCTGGTCAGTCTCACCGGAGGGAGGGAGTAGAGACCGTGAGAGGTGGAACCTCTGCTGCTCCCTCCCGCCACTGAAACTGACCATCAGATGCAGGTACCATCAGTCCAGTAAAATAAAAAAGCGAATTATTTCAATTTATGCTCAGCTATGCCTCGCAAGTTAATAGTGCATAGATATAAAAAAAAAAAAAATTAAGTCATATTTTTGTTTTTCTGAGCGGTAGATCTCGGCTTGCTTTTTGACTCAAAGGTTGGTGACTGCTCTATTATATAGCATATTATGGTTTGGCTCTGAAATTGTGTGGCTCTGTTATCCCCATCCACACTACGGTGCTCAATGGCGCCCTCCTCAGTCTCCACCTGGCATTACTGCTGTAGATCACCTCAGCATCACTGCATGCGTCTATATACAACCAGTCATATAGTAGGCCTGTATGGCTTCAGTTCCTTAAAGATAATTCATTTGTTTCTAGATTATGATGATCATTTTCACATATTGAGTTGTAGTTGTTGGAGCTGTGGCTGGCAGAATCTTGTGGTAGCGTGTGAGAGGTCAGGTAACCCTGCAAGGTGTTTCTGACCATGTGGACCGTACAGATGACCCTGCACACACACACACACACACACACACACACACACACACACACACACACACACACACACACACACACACACACGTACACGTACACACACTCTCACGTACATGCACACTACACAGCTCCTAGAGGGAGAAATATGACTAAACGCACACTCGGACATGGCGTGATAATATTGACTCGCCCGTTCAACGATGACTGGACTGAGACAAAGACCCAGGCATCTCTAGCTGCCAGCGGGCCACGGCTAAGTAACTCTGTCCTGGGCTTGCCATGTGAGGAATCATCCCATCAAACCCTGTGTTGACATGACCTGTCCCTTTGCCAGGGAATGTGGATCTAGCCCCTGAGCCTCCCAAACAGCCCACTTCCCCTTCCACATAGCAGGATAAAGGGTCTGTCAAGAGGGTTGGTTTTGGGTTCATGTTCCAGCTCACTACACTGTGATGGGGTGACTGGAGGGTGTGGATGGGGCTGTGGTGGGGTCAGAGGGATTTTTTGGGGTTCATGGACAGGGACACTACGGTTCAAGGAAGATGGAGGAGAGAGCGGGCGGAGCGGGATCAGGAATGAATGAATGAGAGGGAGGGAGAGAGATGGATGGAGGGATAGGAGAGGGAGGTAAGATTGGTGGAGGGAGAGGGAGACGCTTTGAAAATTGTGCTTCGAAAGCTCCAGGCTTGGGCCCATTCTAGCATGGCAATCTACTAACCCCCTCCCCTCTTCCTCCTCCCCTCCAGACCATCCTTGTCCAGGTCTGGTACCCCATCACCGTGGCGACCAACTCCAGGGAGCAGAAGAAGATTCTGGCCAAGTACCTGCTGGAGACCTCTGGCAACCTGGACAAGCTTGAGTACAAGCTGCACGACTTCGGCTACAGGGGAGTTTCCTCACAAGAGGTAGAGGAAGTGTGTGTGTGTGGGTGGAGGGGGTGTTATATGCAGTGCATTCGTAAAGTATTCAGACCCCTTGACTTTTTCCACATTCTGTTACGTTACAGCCTTGTTCTAAGATCTACACACACTACCCCATAACGACAAAGAGAAAACAGGTTTTCAGAATTGTTTGCAAACTTATTAAAAATAAAAAAACATACCTAATTTACATTAGTATTCAGACCCTGTGCTATGAGACTCTCAATTGAGCTCAGGTGCATCCTCTTTCCATTGATCATCCTTGAGATGTTTCTACAACTTGATTGGAGTCCACCTGTAGTAAATTCAATTGATTTGACATGATTTGGAAAGGCACACAGCTGTCTATATAAGGCCCCACAGTTGACAGTGCATGTCAGAGCAAAAACTAAGCCAAGAGGTCGAAGGAATTGTCCGTAGTACTCCGAGACAGGATTGTGTTGAGGCACAGATCTGGGGAAGGATACCAAAACATTTCTGCAGCATTGAAGGTCCCCAAGAACACAGTGGCCTCCATCATTCTTAAATGGAATACATTCGGAACCACCAAGACTCTTCCTGTAGCTGGCCGCCTGGCCAAACTTGAGTTATTGGGGGAGAAGGGCCTTGCTCAGGGAGGTGACAAAGAACTTGATGGTCACTGTGACAGAGCTCCAGAGTTCCTCTGTGGAGATGGGAGAACCTTCCAGAAGCACAACCATCTCTGCAGCACTCCACCAATCAGGCCTTTATGGTAGAGTGGCCAGACGGAAGCCACTCCTCAGTAAAAGGCACATGACAGCCCGCTTGGAGTTTGCCAAAAGGCTCCTAAAGGACTCTGACCATGAGAAACAAGATTCTCTGGTCTGATGAAACCAAGATTGAATGATTTGGCCTGAATGCCAAGAATCATGTCTGGAGGAAACCTGGCACCATCCCTATGGTAAAGCATGGTGCTGGCAGCATCATGCCTGTCGGGAATTTTTTCAGCGGCAGGGAGTCTAGTCAGGATCGAGGGAAAGATGAACCCAGCAAAGTACAGCGAGATCCTTGATGAAAACCTGCTCCAGAGCACTCAGGACCTCAGACTTGGGCTAAGGTTTACCTTTCAACAGGACGACGACCCTAAGCACACAGCCAAGACAATGCAGGAGTGGCTTCGGGACAAGTCTCTGAATGTCCTTGAGTGGCCCAGCCAGAGCCCGGACTTGAACCCGATCAAACATCTTTGGAGAGACCTGAAAATAGCTGTGCAGCGATGCTCCCCATCCAACCTGACAGAGCTTGAGAGGATCTGCAGAGAAGAATGGGAGAAACTCCCCAAATCCAGGTGTGCCAAGCTTATAGCGTCATACCCAAGAAGACTCAAGGCTGTAATCTCTGCCAAAGGTGCTTCAACAAAGTACTGAGTAAATGGTCGGAATAATTATGTAAATGTGATATTTCCGTTTTTTTAAACCTGTTTTTGCTTTGACATTATGGGTTATTGTGTGTAGATTGAGTTGAAAATTATATATAAATATATATATTTTTGTTGATAAGGCTGTAACGTAACAAAGTGGGAAAAGTCAAGGGGTCTGAATACTTTCCGAATGCGCTGTGTGTGTGTGTGTGACATTTGACTCACCATCTCTCTTCCCCATTTCAGACGGCAGGTATCGGAGCCTCTGCCCACCTGGTGAACTTTAAGGGCACAGACACAGTGGCTGGCATCGGCGTGATTAAGAAGTACTACGGCACCAAAGACCCTGTGCCTGGCTTCTCTGTGCCCGCCGCGGAGCACAGGTAATAACGTCAGGACACACAGTTAACACGCTAACATCTCTTTCTTGGTACCG
This sequence comes from Salvelinus namaycush, assembly GCF_016432855.1. Classification (NCBI taxonomy): domain Eukaryota; kingdom Metazoa; phylum Chordata; class Actinopteri; order Salmoniformes; family Salmonidae; genus Salvelinus; species Salvelinus namaycush. Next base: position 33,011,861 of record NC_052312.1, read on the forward strand.
AATCAATCAAATTACACTTGTATAGGCCTTCTCAGCCCCAGATAGCAAGCAGGAGGGGATGGCTTTGATATCCAGATATCAAATGCTATGCTTGTATAGGCCATTGATAACAGTACACACACACACACACACAGGAGATCAGGAGATGTACAGTACATCTCTAGCTGAGTTGGTTGTACCACTGCTCCACTGCACCATTCATTGGCCCCGTTGGTTTCTGGGAGTTCGGTTCCAGAGGCCCTGGCCTGGTCACTGTGGTTACGGAATCACGACGGTCCGTTTTAGTTTCATCTTCCAGAGACAGTCACACTCTTCTCCATATGATACACACAGTACTCTACCATCCCCCTCACTCTCTGGGTTCTCCAAGGTGGTAGATAGCAATGCATTTGGAGATACGCCCCTCATTTCTTTGCTAATAGATTTGATAGCGTTAAATAAAGATCAAATAGTAATTGAGGCAAGCGTAATGCACAGATGGATTCAGAAAGAAACTAAAAGGACTTAGCTAGCTAGCTACAGTTCACTGTTGTTGACATGAGCTCCTGGAAGTCCAGTTTCTGCAAAGTGTTGATAAGGATGCCCTCTAGTGGTGGCACTGCAGCTCCATGTGGAAGAGTTCATAGGGAGAGGGATATGTTTTGTTGTCTTTAGTAAATCTGATCTCTTTTGTATTCTCCCTCTTTCTCGCCAGCACAATCACAGCGTGGGGCAAGGACCACGAGCGAGATGCCTTTGAGCACATCGTGAGGCAGTTTCCCAACGTGCCCGTGTCTATCGTCAGTGACAGCTATGACATCTACAACGCCTGTGAGAAGATCTGGGGAGAAGACCTGAGGAGCCTCATTGAGTCCCGCAGCGCTGACGCCCCACTGGTGGTCCGTCCCGACTCAGGGAACCCCCTGGATACCGTACTGAAGGTAACACTAGGCCTAGCTCAACCCTAAGTCAACCCCCTTAAGCCCCTCGTCGTCCGCCCGACTTGGGGAAGCCTGTGGATAACGTACTGAAGGTAGGTCCCAATCAGGTCCTCTGAGAAAGTACTAACGCAATACTGAATATTATTGGCCAGATCCTAAGTTGAGAAAGATGCACACGAATTCAACGTCCATGTTAATCTGCCATTTGATATAACTAGAATAATAATCCGATATGCCGTTTAAGCAGACGCTTTTATAGTCATGCACGCCTACGTTTTATGTACAGGCGGTCCCAGGAATCGAACCCACTATCTTAGCGTTGCGAGTTCCATGCGCTACCAACTGAGTTACGGGGGGGGGTTGCATGATTTGGGTGATATTTTGAGCTATGACCGGACTTCTGTAGTTGAGATTGAGCCGTATGGAAGCCCTCTCAGTCGGTGCTGTATGTTCCTCGCATACAGATTTAGCATTCTTGTTTAAAAAAAAAAAACGTACTTCCTCCACTCAGGTGCTGGAGATCCTGGGGAAGAAGTTTATCCCTACGGAGAACGCCAAAGGCTACAAAGTTCTGCCGCCCTATATCAGAGTTATACAGGGGGACGGAGTGGACATCAACACCCTGCAAGAGGTACATGCACACACACACACACACACACATGGACACACAAACACACACACAGTCAGTATTAACAGTGCATGTGTCTGTGTGTGTAGATCGTGGAGGGGATGAAGCAGCATCGGTGGAGCATTGAGAACATCGCCTTTGGCTCTGGAGGGGCTCTGCTGCAGAAACTGACCAGGGATCTGCTCAACTGCTCCTTTAAATGCAGCTACGTGGTCACCAACGGCCTGGGGGTGAGCAGAGCATTACACGCATGCACACACACCATCACACACACACACACACATGGATACTGTATGCTATATTACAGTGGGGTCTTAAATTGACACTTTTGATAAAGATGACCAGAAATGACTGTAAAATCAATCATTCAAATACTGAGCTAAATTGTATGCTAGAAAAATTGGGAAATTATTTTATGCTAATACAATTGCTCAGAGAAAGAGATTTTGTTTAACTAGTAATACTTTTTTTCTCGGAGGTAGGGGTCAAAATGATTGACACCCTGTTTTCAATACCTCACCGTGCGAGAATAACGGCACTGAAAACACATTGGGAGGGATCTTAGACCATTCCTCTATACAGAACATTCATGTGTTGAAAATCCCAAATTGTTTGCGTAGTCAACTGACACACAGCTCTGACACACACAGACATGCCACCAGGGGTCTTTTCATAGTCCCCAGATCCAGAACAAATTCAAGAAATTGTACAGTATTATAGAGCCCTTATTGCATGGAACTTCCTTCCATCTCATGTTGCTCAAATAAACAGCAAACCTGGTTTCCAAAAACAGATAAAGCGACACCTCGTGGCACAACGCCTCTCCCCTATTTGACCTAGATCGTTTGTGTGTATGCATTGATATGTAGGCTACATGTGCCTTTTTTGAAAATTATATGTAGTTCTGTCCTTGAGCTGTTCTTGTCTAATGATGTTCTGTATTATGTCATTCTGTATTATGTTTTGTGTGGACCCCAGGAAGAGTAGCTGCTGCTTTTGCAACAGCTAACGGGGATCCTAATAAAATACCAAATCCTTCCAGATCCTTGATATCCATCGTCTGCGCTTATAGACTACCCTTTTTCAATTCAAACCACAGGTTTTCAATGGGTCCTGAGACTGAGTTGGCCATTGCAACATGTTGATTAACAATTCCTTTGAGGGTTTTGGTGTGTGCTTGGAGTTCTTGTTTTGCTGGAAGATCCACTTGCTGCCAAGTTTCAGCCACCTGGCAGAGGCGACCAGGTTTTTGGCAAAACAATATCCTGGTAGTTCATGATGCCGTTGACCGTAACAACCCCAGGACCAGTGGAAGCAATATAGCCCTATAACATTAGAGATCCACTACCATATTTTACAATGGGGTTCTTTTCTGCTCATGCGTTCTCATTTCAACACCCAAACCCACCACTGGTGGGCGTGGCCAAAGAGCTCTAATTTCATTTCATCTGACCAAAGCACCAATCCACTTGACAATGCAGGTTTAGCAAACTTCAGGCGTTTACATTGGTTGGATGAAAACAATGCGGTAGGTGGATACACATCCTGCTAAAAGTGCAAGCAGGTATTTGTTTACTGTAATTCAGTTAATTGTTACATTTTTATTCAGGTTTTTGTTCATTTAGACCATACGCAGGTCATATACATTTAAACCTGTGCGGCTGGTAAAAGTTTGAGTATACCCTACAAAATAAATGAATGCTAATTTTGCAGCCTATTCGATTCCGGGAGTTGTTTATATAAGTTTCAATTAAACTATTTGATTATCGAAACAATATTGAATGTATGTCAGCTATAGGCTTTCATTGAGTAAGAAGGCTAATTAGAATAATTTCCCCCCCCTTTTTTCCCCCTAAGCAATTTCAGTCGCATTGTGAAAATAAGAAGATATCGTTCTTAATTTCCTTTTTATCCAAATGTTGAATAGACATGCAGACAAATCAATTCATGCAGGAACGGGGAATAGCCTACTAGCCTATACTACTCTGGAGTCATAAAAACAATTAAATACATTATTATTTGTCGGGTTGCGGAGAAAAATCTGTCCTGATGGCAGGTATCGGGTGGGGCTCGGAATTGACGTGGCTGGCGAGGGCGGGTGCATCTCCCAAAAAAACTGGCCCGTGCAGGACTCTTAACACAGACACACATCCATGCCTACCTTCACTGGAAGGAGAAGTGTAACTGTTTTTAATATTTGGTGTCAGGTGAATGTGTTCAAGGACCCGGTGGCGGACCCTAACAAAAGGTCAAAGAAAGGTCGTCTGTCTCTGCACCGGACAGCGAGCGGGGACTTTGTCACTCTGGAGGAGGGCAAGGGAGACCTGGAGGAGTACGGCGTGGTGAGCTGAGTTCACGTATCATACTCCCACATCAATGCATTCCAATAGCCTTTGTAAATAACTGTTGTTTTAGTTACTGAGGTTTGTCACGTGACCTTTTTTTATTGAGGTTAGTCAATTAGCCACTTCACTGATGGTTATTTTCCCTCTCGTCTCCCTCCCTCCAGGACCTGTTACACACAGTGTTTCAGAATGGGAAAATTGTCAAGACGTACACGTTCGATGACGTCAGAGACAATGCCAAGATAACGGACAGTGACCTCAAGGAGCTCCTCCACTGAGGGGCCACTGACCCCTGAACCTCTGACCTCCATCACCCCACCGGAGGCGGCACACTGCTAATGACGCCCCCCCCCTTCCCTCAAACCCCACCCTCCCAGAAGCACTGTCCTCCACTGGAGAGGAGACACACACACACACACGTCCAAACCTACACCTGAGTGAAGGCCAAGGGATAGAGAGAGTAGTGAGTGAGTGAGGGAGAGCAAGTGGAGTGAGTGAAACAAGTAAGTGATAAAGATAAAGGGAGTTGAGTGAGATAAATGAGAGCGAAAGAGAGATGGAGATAGAAGGAACACATTCACACTGACTGTACCCTGTGTTGTGTATACAGAGCTGTTTAAAGTCATTCATAATCTACTTAGTTAGCGTTGTCTTTTAGTGGTGGATGGAACGATATCGTGGTATATAAATCATTTAAACTGCGGTTACGTTACAGTGTTTATATGACCAAGTGTCGCTATAAGTTGATCACAGGAAAGGAGATACTGTTTCTACTGTGTTCATGAAAGTTCCCGAACTTTGTGTGGTTCTAGAACTGAGAGGTATATGTTTAATGTTCCCGAGTGGATGTTTGTGTGTGCGTGTGTGCTGACAGTTTCTTCCTTTTTAAAGGAACGTTGTATTCCTTTATGCAAATGAATTTGCTTATCAGGGGAACACATACTCTACCTTTTAAGTTGTTGGCCTTTTTATTTTTTTATTTTATTTTTTTAAATAAGTTTTCCCCTGGATCTTTAGAAGACACTACCCACACAAGCCAACTAATCATGTTGCTTAAACACTGTCTACAGAACTGCACGACACAGTCTGTATGTCTGAAATGGCACCCTATTCCCTTTACCAGTAAAAAGTATTGCACTGATTAGGGTGTCATTTTGGACTCACACACAGAGTCAAATCTCTATTTGTGGCACCTTTTATTGATGTAAAAGTACAAATATTTGTTCCACATACATTTTCCTTTGCTTTAGAGAACAGTAAGGCATTTGTCGCTGGTATTGAATTATGGGGAACTTTTCCGTAGAGCTTGATTTGACTTTTGTGATACCATTGTGGTTGGTTCTTACCTCCAGAAATCATTTATTTTTTATGACAAAGGTAAATATTGGCAGATTATTTGCAGTAAATCTTCATATTTACAAGGATGTGGCCAAACTGTCTTCTCACGTGTATATAACAACTGCATTATACTGCGGGAGGGCAAGGTAGGGAGAAATAGCGGATTTTCTTCTTTTTTTGTCTAATTCCCATTTTCTACCAATACAGAATCCTCCACACTGCTTGTTTGTTGTATGGCAGGTGTTATGTCAGCTTTTAGCAAATGTTTGTTTGTGTGTAGAGTAGTGTTAAAAAATTCTGGTAACTTTCCCAGAAACCCCGATTGAAAGATTCCGGGAATCAGGAGGGAATACGCACGGAATCCAGAACCCTCCAACCAGGATTTCTTGATTACCGGAATTTTACAATCCTGGTATAGTCTTGTATGAATGCTGTTTTGAAAATAATACTTGTGAATTATATTTTTGTTTTATTATATGTTGGTTGTCCCAAATTGTTTCCCAAAACTGAACATATCTGATATTTTAAACTAACATTACTGTTGCAATGTCTACATATTAGAAACAACATCCTGTCAATTTGAAATGTTTGATTTAATGATTTAAATTGCTTTGGTTTTTTGGTGTAGTTGGAGAATTAAATAATTACAACTTGTGTGAATCTTTGGATAAAAAATGAATTTATTGTGTTCTGTTCTCTATTTATTGGCGGGGCCCCTCATGATTGAGTTCCATAGACATCATATATTGATTCATATATGTTTGTCATTGATAAAGTCAGGCATCTGCACCAATATGTACAGTAGGCTCCTTGGAGTAAGGGGAGGACCATCCTCAGTGAATTTCAGAATTTTTTTAATTGTAAAACATTTAAAATGTTATCCTTTTTAGATAAAACTATACAAAATATAATCATGTCACCAAATAACTGATTAAAACACTATTTTGCAAAGAAGGTCTATAGTAGCCTCAACAGCACTCTAGGGTAGCACCATGGTGTAGCCGGAGGACAGCTAGCTTCCATCCTCCTGTGATGGACATTTTTATATTGTGAAAAGACAACCTTGAAAATGTTCATCTTGTCTTGGTGTCATAAATAATCCTTGGTTCCAGCCTGTGCTTGGTAAAGATATGAGGGGGGCGACACAACCTCCTCCTTAGGACCATCTGGCCGAACGCCCAGAATAAGTTTTTTAAGTTAAGATAGGAGACTGCCAGACATGCCGAAACCAACCCTATGAACTATGCCTATGTAACATGTTTATAACTAGTATATAAGGGATAACGGGACTGTCCCAAAGAAGAGAGCTCCTTATCGACATGTGTACTTGATGCATTGAGTTGGTTGGAACTTCTCCAGCGCGCTGATAATAATGATTGACTTTGAGTGTCCCAGTGTAGAATTTCTACAACTATTTGGTGTCACAAATAGGACGATGGATTCTGCCTGCGGAGCTTTCCAGTGGGGGTCTGCGAGGAAAACCGGTGGCACATTTTATGAAGCGTGAGGGAAATTCCAGTCTGACCAAAAGAGGACGAGACCCCCAGACCAGACCCTTCCTGTGAGCTGCCCAGGAGGAGACAATTCACCCACAAATAAACGAGGGACACGGAAACGGATTACACTAAGTCCCTTTTAAATGAATTTGCATAAAAATCTATAATAATAAAACAAATGAAACTAAACAAAAATTAAGGAGGGTACCATTAGTCCTGAGTCAAGTAATAGCACGAAGTGGGTGTGAGTTGTGTGTGTAGTGGATGGGAAAGTTGTGAGTGTGGAGTTACTGAGTGAAAGTGCATGTTATTCTATTTGTATGTGGCAAGACTATGGAGTCTATAGAGGCTATAGCGTTTGACTATAAAAACGATAAATACTATGGATGCTGTAGGGACTGTGATGCTATAGGGACTATGGATGCTCAGGGACTATAGATACTGTAGAGACTATGGCGACTGTAGAGACTATAGAGGAACCGTGGCAGTGATACATATGACAGAAGAAGTCTAGAGATAGTCTTAGAGAGAAGACTAGAGCGAGGGCAAGTAACGGTATCATGCCACACTGACAGCTGTCTGTAGGCATTTATAAGAGAAGTGTCTACGTGGTCTGCAGCAACTGATAATAGCACAAGGTGCTATTCTATATGTATAATGAAGATACATATGGTGCATAGGAAGTAACTACAGGAGAAACGTTAAAGATGCACATGGGGTAATAAGGGAGATTACTGAGTGTGTTTGGGAATAGTACTAAGTGGATGTGAAAGTTGTGTGATTGTGAGATATGACATATTAAGCTGATTGAAATTTGGATAATAGAAGATAGACATTTGAATATTACGCTGATTGAAATTTGGACAATAAGCTGATTTTAAATTTGATAAGCAATTTTAGCTATTAAGTAGAGCAGGGCTGCCCAACCCTCTTCCTGGAGATCTACTGTCCTGTGGGTTTTCAGTCCAACCCTAATTTAACACACCTGATTCTACTAATTAGCTGCTCAACAAGACCTTAACTAGCAGGATCAGATACGCTAAATTTGGGTTGGATTGAAAACCTGCAGGACAGTAGATCTCCAGGAAGAGGGTTGGGCAGCCCTGAAGTAGAGAGTGAATGAGAGCTGTCAGGGGACTAGCTCCAGTGAGAAAGATTACTGAATGGATACCCGAACCAGTTCTGTGTGAGCTGAGTTTTTCGATCTATAATGTTATCTGGGGGTTCCGTCCACCACCTCCCATCGTCTGGGACTGCTAATAATAGCACAAGTGTTATTGTTGTTTTATATGTATAGGAAGTAGCGCTCTATAGGCATTTCTGGGAATTGTCTATGTGCTCTGGGACCACTGTACCATAGTCTCTGGGAGGCTAGAGAACCGTTGAAGATACATATGGTGCATAGGATGCACATGGAGTGGTGTGTATGTGAATACCTATGTATAGTTATATAGGGAAAAGTGAATGTAAAGATAGGAAAGAAGATAGGACTATTCCTGAATATGCTGTTAAATAGAACACTAGAGTGAATATTTAAACCCCTGAATGAATAGAACACTGGTGTAGAGGAGGATTTTGTGATGTAACACACATGTATAATGGGTTACTAGAGCTAAAGTAAGATACTATTGAGTGTAATGGTTTACTAGAGATCTGATGAAATAACAATAGAAAAAATAATAACATACAACTTGCACACCCACACGTAGACGTACATAAGTGGTGTAAAAAATATTCTGAGAAATGTTCAGAGTGGTCCCTTTATGGATCATTTGATAAAGATAAGGTTAAAGCATTGCACGGGACTTGACTTACCCCTAACCAATAAAACTATAAATGCTTATGAGATTCCCTCCACCCTGGTAATACATAGGGCTGTGGCGGTCACAAAATGTTGTCAGCTGGTGATTGGCAAGCAGATAATATATACTCAATATACTCAGCATTTTACTGTTAATTAACATCAACACATTTAGCATCTCCTGGCTTTCACACATAGCCTCCAAGCCATTTTAAAAAGTGGAATAAATCCATGTAATATAGCCTACAACTTCACAATAAATCCATTATTTATTTTAGACAGGTCTTAGACCGGTCTAACATTATTTGAAGAAAATGTAGTCTATTTCAGAAGAAAAGAATAGCATACTCTGAGTTGTCTTTATGTTAGGTCCTGGTGTAGCTTTGCCAAATGACTGTGGGCTACACTAGTTCATTTAGCAGACTTGCTTATAATTCTGTGGCATTATTTTATATATTTTTTTATAGTATGAAGAATACAATTGAACAAAGCTGAATAAAATATAAATATTGTCGCCAAACGATTTGAGGGAGTGCGCACATGCGACTGTTCTGTGTTGAGCGGTTAACAAAGAAATAGGTATTCGTATATGCTTAATTGAGTTATTAATGTAACTTTAGTTGTTCTACAAACGTTGGGCTATATGTTTTGATTTTTAATACATTGTAAGGCTGCATGATGAGATTCTAATTATGATTTGAAAAAAGTCGCTTGAAAGGCGTGAAAGGCTTTGTTTTTTGCGCCGGCTGTACACTCTAAAAAGAAAAGTTCCTGGAGTATCCTTTAGGGGTTCTTCAAAATGAAAATGTGGGGGAACCCCAACAATAACACCATTTTAGTTTTCAGTGTTTATTATGATTTAAATGGCAAAGCAGAATAAAATAAATCAAAATATGAGGTAAACTCCTAGCAGAGCCCCAAGTCCAATGTGTACGTCCTCTAGTGTGGTGATGTTGATGTTCTCCGTATCCATAGCCAGAATGATTTTCCAGTGCATGGTGATCAAACAGGTTTCCTGTTATATTCATCAGAGGTGTACAGGGGTGAAGTCTGTGAATTCAAAAAAGAGTAATTATACAGATGATTAACAAAACATGCACATGACATTATTCATACCTTGGATTTTGTTCTGATACCTGCAGACACAGAAGTGAGCAGTTCAGTCATCTGCACCCAATACAGCTAGTCTTCAACATACTCTCAATGCATACAGTACATATTCTTACCTTTTTGATAGATTGATATCCATTGAATTGTGTCTATTTTCTGTTTTAGAAAGATTTGCACAAATATGAAAACATAGACGGTATCATCATAAAACAATACCAATTTAAATCATACAAGGGATAAACCTTACCTTAAACTGAGGAGATCTTAACATTTGTCAGTTAAGTGCCTGCACCTGCTATCCTTTCAAATCCAAACATTTCAGTTGGGCAGTTAGGTTCCTACAAGAACCCCCACCAACTAAGGAGGTTCCTCAATGAACCCCACCTCCTATGGGGTTCTTGGAAGAACCTTTTGGGGGCAATTTTCAGTGCCAAGAACCCTAAGGTTCTTCGAAGAACTTAGAAGAACCCTTGTTGAACCCCTAATTTGTTAGAGTGCACACACTCCAATAGTCTCTCATTCAGAATTTGACAAGCACTTGATAATGCCTCGAATTTCACGACTGCATCCGCTTTGTGGCTGTAATGCACCCTAAAAAAAATCCAGGCCATTTGCGGCCCGGATTGCTGCGTTGTGCCCTTCTCCCTGAGTGTGCTGCGCAATCGGAAGCCATCTCACTCACATGGCTCTCTGTCACATGATAGGGTCTTTCTCACAGGCTACAAATGAAGACAGACACAACGGAGAAGCAACTGTGCCGTCCTTATCCAATTCCGAGGTGCATATTGGAAGAACTGTCCACATTTACTTTTCGTCAGCCAGCAACATAAGCTCATGGGCTCTCATGAAGTGTTTGATTAGATTTCTGATTACATTTGCAATGATGTCAGAGTGATTAGAGGGACAATATAGTGCTGAGTACCAGGCAGTTAGAAAGTTATGTATGCTGCTAATAACCAGCAGCAGCATCAGAGCTTGGAGAAGCCTAATTAACATGACTAAACGGTCATGTGGAATATGACTGCCTTCATGACTCGTGACGACCAGTGTGGTGGTAAAATGGTCACCGCAACAACCCTAGTAATACATTTGAAATAAATCCCATACCCTGTTAAATAGACCTAATGATTTTCTATATTCACTTACTCAACTGTTTAACTTGCTAGGTAGATACTTGTTATGGACAGAGCACCATGCCATCTACAAGGGTCTGATAGACAGTGCCAGCCCAGTTAATACATATTGATCCCTCCAAAGCATTACATATGGATCTTAAAATAATAGACATTTAATAAATATTGAAGCAGAAAGGGAATATCCAACAGAGATTGGTAACAAAAATATAGTGTCACTTTTTGAAGGTATACTAAAATGAAAACAGTGCCTTCCAAGATGTAAAAAGTTATTTTTGTTTTGTTTGTTTTTAAACAGTGCGATAGGGGTAAAAGCAGAACATTGTTTGAGAGGGATCGGTGTGTATTAGGAGTAGTGATTTAGAATGTGTTTTTTTCTACTGGAAAGAGTAGAAGGGTTTTAGTTGAAGGAAACAGATATGGAGACTAGTGAAAGTAACAAAGTGAATGGTAATATTAGATAGCACTCTAATAATGCCATATCTTTGTAATTTGAAGAAGTAAATGTTTCAATACAAGGTCACATGATGAACAGAGGGATTGAGCATTGGGGCTGATATTACATTTGATTGGGTTAGAGAAGTTTCCTGTGGAACAATAGATAGCCGCCAGTACTCACTGAACAAAAAACAGGCTGTAAGGGACACAGTGGGGAAATTTGGGACAGAGGTATGAATAATTGTGTCACGACTTCGACCGAGGCAGGCTCTCCTTCCCGTGCGGGTGGCGTTCGGCGGTCGTCGTCACCGGCCTATTAGCTGCCACTGATCTTTTTCTCCCCCTCCCTATGTGGTTATTGGGTTCACCTGTGGTGTATTAGGGTTAATTAGTTGGGCTTATTAGTCAGCCGGCCCGCACGTTTCTTTGTGCGGGATTGTTTGCTTGTAAGTAGTGGTGTTGATTGTGTGCTACGTGTTTTCTGGACTGTGTTCCTTTTCCCCATGTCTGGGGTTGGTTAGATAGTACACCCAGTGTGTTAATAGGGTGGACTAGATGGTCCGTGTTCATTAAAGAACATTTTGTATTTGGCACCTGCTGTTTCCTGCGTGTTGACTCCACACTCCGACACCCAGGCCTTACAAATTGAAATGACAAGTTTTTGAGAAGTTCCAATTATTATTACTCAATACTATAGTTTGGGTAGCACCAGTGATTTAAGTAAGAAGGTAATGTCATCCAAAACAATCATCTGTTTCCATTATGTGGAACTGTGTCCTGAATAAGTAGATCCAAGTAAATATATTTAGCACCGAATATTGAGCTGATAAGCTAGCACCAACATTTTGAAGGTCCTAGGCAGGTTTGTTAAACAACAGGTTTCATATTTTGACTAGTTTATGTCCCCGGGACAGTTTATACAGAACTGTATTTCAATGCAACAGGTCAAAAGGTGCCTACAGTGAGGGAAAAAAGTATTTGATCCCCTGCTGATTTTGTACGTTTACCCACTGACAAAGAAATGATCAGTCTATAATTTTAATGGTAGGTTTATTTGAACAGTGAGAGACAGAATAACAACAAAAAAATCCAGAAAAACGCATGTCAAATATTTTATAAATTGATTTGCATTTTAATGAGGGAAATAAGTATTTGAGCCCCTCTCAATCAGAAAGATTTCTGGCTCCCAGGTGTCTTTCATACAGGTAACGAGCTGAGATTAGGAGCACACTCTTAAAGGGAGTGCTCCTAATCTCAGTTTGTTACCTGTATAAAAGACACCTGTCCACAGAAGCAATCAATCAATCAGATTCCAAACTCTCCACCATGGCCAAGACCAAAGAGCTCTCCAAGGATGTCAGGGACAAGATTGTAGACCTACACAAGGCTGGAATGGGCTACAAGACCATCGCCAAGCAGCTTGGTGAGAAGGTGACAACAGTTTCTGCGATTATTCGCAAATGGAAGAAACACAAAAGAACTGTCAATCTCCCTCAGCCTGGGGCTCCATGCAAGATCTCACCTCGTGGAGTTGCAATGATCATGAGAACGGTGAGGAATCAGCCCAGAACTACACAGGAGGATCTTGTCAATGATCTCAAGGCAGCTGGGTCCATAGTCATCAAGAAAACAATTGGTAACACACTACGCCGTGAAGGACTGAAATCCTGCAGCGCCCGCAAGGTCCCCCTGCTCAAGAAAGCACATATACATGCCCGTCTGAAGTTTGCCAATGAACATCTGAATGATTCAGAGGACAACTGGGTGAACGTGTTGTGGTCAGATGAGACCAAAATGGAGTTCTTTGGCATCAACTCAACTTGCCGTGTTTGGAGGAGGAGGAATGCTGCCTATGACCCCAAGAAACCATCCCCACCGTCAAACATGGAGGTGGAAACATTATGCTTTGGGGGTGTTTTTCTGCTAAGGGGACAGGACAACTTCACCGCATCAAAGGGACGATGGACGGGGCCATGTACCGTCAAATCTTGGGTGAAAACCTCCTTCCCTCAGCCAGGGTATTGAAAATGGGTCGTGGATGGGTATTCCAGCATGACAATGACCCAAAACACACGGCCAAGGCAACAAAGGAGTGGCTCAAGAAGAAGCACATTAAGGTCCTGGAGTGGCCTAGCCAGTCTCCAGACCTTAATCCCATAGAAAATCTGTGGAGGGAGCTGAAGGTTCGAGTTGCCAAACGTCAGCCTCGAAACCTTAATGACTTGAAGAAGATCTGCAAAGAGGAGTGGGACAAAATCCCTCCTGAGATGTGTGCAAACCTGGTGGCCAACTACAAGAAACGTCTGACCTCTGTGATTGCCAACAAGGGTTTTGCCACCAAGTACTAAGTCATGTTCTCCAGAGGGGTCAAATACTTATTTCCCTCATTAAAATGCAAATCAGGGCCTCCCGGGTCCCGGGTGGCGCAGTGGTCTAGGGCACTGCATCGCAGTGCTAGCTGCGCCACCAGAGTCTCTGGGTTCGCGCCCAGGCTCTGTCGCAGCCGGCCGCGACCGGGAGGTCCGTGGGGCGACGCACAATTGGGCTAGCATCGTCCGGGTTAGGGAGGGTTTGGCCGGTAGGGATATCCTTGGCTCATCGCGCTCCAGCGACTCCTGTGGCGGGCCGGGCGCAGTGCGCGCTAACCAAGGGGGCCAGGTGCACGGTGTTTCCTCCGACACATTGGTGCGGCTGGCTTCCGGGTTGGAGGCGCGCTGTGTTAAGAAGCAGTGCGGCTTGGTTGGGTTGTGCTTCGGAGGACGCGTGGCTTTCGACCTTCGTCTCTCCCGAGCCCGTACGGGAGTTGTAGCGATGAGACAAGATAGTAATTACTAGCGATTGGATACCACGAAAATTGGGGAGAAAAGGGGATAAAAATTTTAAAAAATAAATAAAATAAAACAAAAAAATGCAAATCAATTCATAACATTTTTGACATGCGTTTTTCTGGATTTTTTTGTTGATATTCTGTCTCTCACTGTTCAAATAAACCTACCATTAAAATTATAGACTGATCATTTCTTTGTCAGTGGGCAAACGTACAAAATCAGCAGGGGATCAAATACTTTTTTCCCTCACTGTATTCCTGCCCACGATGCAGTAAACTCGATTAAGAGTAAGAATATTTTTAGGACTGATTTAAGATGTTTATTTTCTTTCATTAAGGACTCACGGAATGTCCACTACCAAATTTTTTTATATGTTATATTATATATTATATTATATATATGCCAATGGTTCTGTGTCTCTTTCTTTGAGGGGCTTCCTGACTGTGCAGTGTAAAGGTGCCCGGATCTAGCTGTTGAGGGAGCTCCCAAATTAAGAAAGGCCTGGCCATTTTGTTATGGCGAAGGTGACCACAGATGGTATCTAGATGCATGGAATGGATAATTTGGCCGAGAACAGGATGAACCTCACCCCCTCTAATCAGACATGCCGGAACCAACCCTATGAACTATGCCTATGTAACATGTTTATAACTAGTATATAAGGGTTAACGGGACTGCCCCAAAGAAGAGAGCTCCTGATCGATATGTGTACTTGGTGCATTTAGTTGGTTGGAACCTCTCCAGCTCGCTGATAATAAAGAGTGATTCATTTAAGATTGACTTTGAGTGTCCCTGTGTAGAATTTCCACGACACTCCTCTGAGTACATTGACTTCAATACAAAACATCATAGGAGGCTCATGGTTCTCAACCCCCTTCCAAAGACTTACACAGTAATTATGACAAATTCTGGAGGACCGTCTCCAGCCTATCAGAGCTCTTGCAGCATGACATGTTGTCCACCCAATCAAAGGATCAGATAATTAATCTAGTACTGAAAGCATATGCTACAGATAGCTAACACTGCAGTGTATACAATGTGGAGAGTAGTTGACTTAGAGAGAGCAAGACAATAGCTGAACAGTTTTAAACAAATTAATTTCTTCCAAAATGAAGGAGAGGCGAGAGAGAATTTGAAAGAGAGAATATCATTTGTTCCCCAGTTTCACTTACTTAGCTAGCAAATGCAGCTAGCTAGTTTGCTAGCTGGATATGACTTTCCAACACAGCACTGGAACTCTTCCAAGTCAAGGTAAGCTTTCGGTATTACTAATTTATTGCCACCGGGCCCGCCGGTGTAACTGCTTACTGATTGTACATTAACGTTACTGCATGATTGTAGCATGTTTACTAACGCATTAGTTCTATTAGCTATGCTGACTATGACATTACTTTAGCTAATATGGTGACAACGATGTAGGCTGTGTGTAGCAGTTTGGTTTGGAAAGGGTTTTTCGCCTGGTCACGTACAGCTGATGTGTTGTGCATTGAAGTTCACAAGGGAAGAGGTGAGAGGAGGAGAGCACTTAGACGTGAGTAGGAATACAACATGGCTGCTATGAAAGTGAACTGTGTTTATGTGTGGTCGGGTGTATTCATTCCGCCGATTCTGTTGAAAAAGTTTATTTAACAGAACAAAACGGTGATAAACATACCTGAATTTGTCCAATAGAAACTCTCGTCTGCAACTGTTGGACTAATGATCACACCCTATATCAGCTTGATGCAGTATTGAATGTCACTGTCTGTCCATGTGTCACTGTCTGTCACCTCAAATGTGTCTGTTTCCCTGTGTGCACCTACACGTTGTAAACTTTCAGTCATAGGCTAGGTTGTAGCAACCTCATGATGGGTATAGGGAAAATGTGAGTATCATGTAGTAGCCTAAACCTATCGATGTACATTGAACTGGGTGAATGGAATATGAATGAGAGTCATCCAATATTCTGTATTATATTTTTTAAAAGTTTTTATTTAACTAGGCAAGACAGTTAAGTTTAAGAACAAATTCTTATTTACAATGACGGCCTACCCCGACTGGCAAAACCCTCCCCTAACCCGGACGACACTGGGCCAATTGTGCGCCACCCTATAGGGGCTAAGGCCATACTCATGAAAAAAAAACGTCCTCCCAGATCTTAAACGGTACTGACCGTTACTGGTACAATTGAGGTCAGACTTCACCGCTATGGACATATAGATGACTCTACCTGTTTCTTTTGAACTGCTCGATGCCCCATATTATGTGAAGGAATTTAAAGAATTCTCGGTTTGGTGATTTTCTTTCAACATTTCAGTTGAATGCATTCAGTTGTACAACTGACTAGGTATCCCCCTTTCCCTTTTCAAGAGTAGCAGAAACTTGCAACAAGAGACCGAAAGGTTTTTCCAAACAGAGACCGAAGGTTCAGCAGCTTAGTGGGAAAGACAGACATCATTTTTTACAGTCATCTGCAGGCTTACACAGTGTCCTTTGGGATACGAAATTCGAGACGCGCAGTTGAGAGAACCGTTACTTTCCATCGTTAGTCTATCAGTTGTTTAGCCATTTTAGGATTTGTTAAGTAGACCTAATCCTAATTGATTCAAATTGCAACTATCAACCGAGAGAGTAAAAATTACCCTGTAATGGCAAACTTTGACCGTTTTTCATAATTGTTTTCTACTGTAGCCTCAGGTATTTGCGTAGGAGGGAGAGGCATCACCAAAACGGAGCGCACAAAGCCATTGCGCGCAGTACCACGTCATTCTGTCAAACTTATTGAAACGTGTTTTGTTACTTTCTGGCAACATATACTTCATTTTCATTCAGATAATATTTAAATAGGTGGGGAGTCGGGGGAGATGATGACAGGATTTCGACTGAACTTGGCGCCTCTCAAGGAACCGCTGGGATTCATCAAATTTGTAGAATGGGTAAGTAGACGACACTGTCCAGAATCCTACTGGAGAAAATCTGCAGCTCAACAGTTCTAATAGCGGAGGGAGTTTTCACTCTAGTTCGGGGCTGTGGCCTGAGAAAATAAAATAGAAAATACTGTATATCACGCTTTTTTGCACTTCAATCATATTGCATGTTAGAGCAAACCACACAAGCTTTCATCAGTTATTTTTTAACTAATGTGTCACAGTTTTGTTTTATTTTGTCAGTCTCTTTTCTCCTGATTCTGCAATGACAAAATAATGATAGCCTACAGTATGACATTCATTCAACTCTCCATTTTAGCAAAGTCTGCGGTGGGAGGTGGCCGAGCTACACCTGTGTTTGTAAGACCATGAGACAACCCGAAAACCGGTCTTCTCACATGTAGTGTCTGAACCTACAAACCCGGTACCAGTTAAACAAAATAATGGAAGTTTGGAGGTCGTTTTGGGGTCCAAAAAACTCATATTTCATGAGCTTTCTTAGGCTGTATCTCCTAGATATAGGACAGATACTTCAAAACCTTATTCCTTAAGATACATTTTTTTTACTGTCTGTTTTTGCCTGGAATGTGTTATTCAATGCGTTTCTATGGGCTATAGTAGTAATGGGCAAATTGAATATTTTTTCAATAATTTTTTATATATCTTTATTTTATACCTACAGGGGTCCTGAAATTCTAAATCAAATAGCTAAATTATCCATGGTTTGACCATCTTAAAACAATTCGATATGTTAGCTTAGTAAACCTCTCCCCAAGGCTTAGACTTTTAGAGAGTTAATCAGAACTGAAGAGATGTGATCCAGTTTTCAGGCCAGGGTCACATTCCTTCCACTTTTGAAACCATGTTGTCCTCAGAATCCATGCTTTTAGAGAGAATTCATTAATCAAGTTTAACCGACTTGTCTGCATAACTCAGTCAAAGGAATCCTGTGTAGCTATGCAGGAGGAAATTAGGTTAAAAAAATCAGCTGTTCTCTCTCTCTCTCTCTCTCTCTCTCTCTCTCTCTCTCTCTCACTGTGCAAATCCTTCAAGATACAGGCTGCAGGCCAGACGGCCAGCAACACCCCAGTCATCTGACCATAGACTTTTACACAACAGGCTATTGTCTCTGTCTGTGCATTTGCAGTGCTCACTAGATGTTAATTGCTGTGAGATGGCACAACTTGCTACAATGAGGTAGTCAGTCAACAGGAAGTTGTCACACTGTGAAATGAAAACATCTGCAGAAGGGCGAGAAAGAAGGGCCTCTCCGGAACCAAAATGGAGGCACAGTGACAAAGTAAGATTAAGGTCACCCTAGACACTGATCTCAGGTCAGTTGTGTGTTTCTTGTCCTATTAGTTCCTATTAGAAAGGGTAAAGCTGATCCTAGGTCTGGGCTTAGGGGCAACTTGTACCCGCAACTGATTCATTCTGAAGGTGCAGTGTATTATTACACTCCAACTCCCTCTAGCCTACATCTAGAGAGAGAGAGCGAGAGAGCGAGCATCAACAGAGAACAACATAGCTTGCAGCAGAGAGAATGAAAAGAGGATCAAAGCAGATCTTTATGTAGACCGTTAGATCCTTCTTGTTCTTGGCAAGCTTACTGTTGGGTGTGATGCTGCATGCATGCTATTCAATTCTTTCATTCCGTTTATCAAAACACCCCCCTGAGCTAGTCTACTACAGTATCTTACAGTATGTCCAGCAAGCAATGTTTCTCCATTCTCCCTGCTCAGCTAAAACAGTTGACATGATATCTGTCACGTGCCTGACCTGTTTTCCTTTGTCTTGTATTTATTTAGTTGGTCAGGGCGTGAGTTGGGTGGGTTTGTCTATGTGATTTTCTATGTTGGGATTTTTGTGTTCGGCCTGGTATGATTCTCAATCAGAGGCAGCTGTCAATCGTTGTCCCTGATTGAGAATCATACTTAGGCAGCCTGGGTTTCACGTGTGTTTTGTGGGTGTTTGTTTCCGTGTTTGTGTTTTCACCATACGGTACTGTATAGGTTTCTGCACTTCGTTTATTTGGTTTTTGTAATTCAGTGTTCAAGTTTCGTTATAATAAATCATCATGAACACTAACCACTCTGCGTATTGGTCCGATCCATGCTCCTCCTCGTCTGAGGAGGAGAACGACTATGACAGCCGTTACAGAAACACCCACCACCAAAGGACCAAGCGGAGTGGAAACAGACAGCAGCAGCAGCAGAGACCGAATACACAGGACTCATGGACTTGGGAGGAGATCCTGGACGGCAAGGGACCCTGGGCTCAGCCAGGGGAATATCGCCGTCCCAAGGCGGAGTTGGAGGCAGCGAAGGCAGAGAAGCGCTGGTATGAGGCGCGGCGACGCGGTTGGGAGCCCGAGAGTCAGACCCAAAAATTTCTTGGGGGGGGCACACGCGGAGTGTGGCAAAGCCGGGTAGGAGACCTGAGCCAACTCCCCGTGCTTACCGTGGAGTGAGAGGGCGTCGTACTGGTCAGACACCGTGTTATGCGGTGGTGAGCACGGTGTCCCCAGTACGCGTGCTTAGCCCAGTGCGGGCTATTCCACCTCGCCGCACTGGTAGGGCTAGGTTGGGCATCGAGCCGGGTGTCATGAAGCCGGCCCAACGCATCTGGCCTCCAGTGCGTCTCCTCGGGCCGGCGTACATGGCACCAGCCTTACAAATGGTGTCCCCGGTTCGCCAGCATAGCCCAGTGCGGGCTATTCCACCTCGCCGCACTGGCAGGGCTACGGGGACCATTCAACCTGGTAAGGTTGGGCGGGCTCGGTGCTCAAGAGCGCGTGTCCTCCTTCACGGTCCGGTAATTCCGGTGCCACCTCCACGTACCAGTCCTCCGGTGGCAGCCCCTCGTACCAGGCTGTCTCTCCGGGTTCTCTCTCCAGTTGCTCTCATCTGCCCAGCGCTGTCTGAGCTGCCTGCCTGCCCAGCGCTGTCTGAGCTGTCTGCCTGCCCAGCGCTGTCTGAGCTGCCCGTCTGTCCCGAGCCGTCAGAGCTGCCCGTCTGTCCCGAGCCGTCAGAGCTGCCCGTCTGTCCCGAGCCGTCAGAGCTGCCCGTCTGTCCCGAGCCGTCAGAGCTGCCCGTCTGTCACGAGCCGTCAGAGCTGCCCGTCTGTCCCGAGCCGTCAGAGCTGCCCGTCTGTCCCGAGCCGTCCGAGCTGCCCGTCTGTCCCGAGCCGTCAGAGCTGCCCGTCTGTCCCGAGCCGTCAGAGCTGTCCGTCTGTCCCGAGCCGTCAGAGCTGCCCGTCTGTCCCGAGCCGCTAGAGCCGTCCGCCAGACAGGAGCAGCCAGTGCCGTCCGCCAGACAGGAGCAGCCAGTGCCGTCCGCCAGACAGGAGCAGCCAGTGCCGTCCGCCAGACAGGAGCAGCCAGTGCCGTCAGCCAGCCAGGATCCGCCAGTGCCGTCAGCCAGCCAGGATCCGCCAGTGCCGTCAGCCAGCCAGGATCCGCCAGTGCCGTCAGCCAGCCAGGATCCGCCAGTGCCGTCAGCCAGCCAGGATCCGCCAGAGCCAGCCAGCCAGGATCCGCCAGAGCCAGCCAGCCAGGATCCGCCAGAGCCAGCCAGCCAGGATCCGCCAGGGCCAGCCAGCCAGGATCCGCCAGAGCCAGCCAGCCAGGATCAGCCAGAGCCATCCGCCAGACAGGATCCGCCAGAGCCAGCCAGCCAGGATCCGCCAGAGCCAGCCAGCCAGGATCCGCCAGGGCCAGCCAGCCAGGATCCGCCAGAGCCAGCCAGCCAGGATCAGCCAGAGCCATCCGCCAGACAGGATCCGCCAGAGCCGTCCAGCCAGGACCAGCCAGAGCCGTCCAGCCAGGACCAGCCAGAGCCAGCCAGCCAGGAGCCGCCAGAGCCAGCCAGCCAGGATCCGCCAGAGCCAGCCAGGATCCGCCAGAGCCAGCCAGCCAGGATCCGCCAGAGCCAGCCAGCCAGGATCCGCCCCTCAGTCCGGTGCTGCCCCTCAGTCCGGTGCTGCCCCTCAGTCCGGTGCTGCCCCTCAGTC
This sequence comes from Salvelinus namaycush, assembly GCF_016432855.1. NCBI lineage: Eukaryota > Metazoa > Chordata > Actinopteri > Salmoniformes > Salmonidae > Salvelinus > Salvelinus namaycush. The sequence continues at coordinate 33,032,815 of NC_052312.1, forward strand.
CGGTGCTGCCCCTCAGTCCGGAGCTGCCCCTTAGTCCGGTGCTGCCTTTTAATCCAATGGGGTTTATATGGAGGGTGGCCATTGGGAGGAGGCCACGGAAGCGGGGATTGACTATGGTGGGGTGGGGACCACGACCAGCGCCAGAGCCGCCACCGTGGACAGACGCCCACCCAGACCCTCCCCTAGAGTTTATGGTGGTGCGCCCGGAGTTCGCACCTTAAGGGGGGGGTTATGTCACGTTCCTAACCTGTTTTCCTTTGTCTTGTATTTATTTAGTTGGTCAGGGCGTGAGTTGGGTGGGTTTGTCTATGTGTGATTTTCTATGTTGGGATTTTTGTGTTCGGCCTGGTATGATTCTCAATCAGAGGCAGCTGTCAATCGTTGTCCCTGATTGAGAATCATACTTAGGCAGCCTGGGTTTCACGTGTGTTTTGTGGGTGTTTGTTTCCGTGTTTGTGTTTTCACCACACGGTACTGTATAGGTTTCTGCACTTCGTTTATTTGGTTTTTGTAATTCAGTGTTCAAGTTTCGTTATAATAAATCATCATGAACACTAACCACTCTGCGTATTGGTCCGATCCATGCTCCTCCTCGTCTGAGGAGGAGAACGACTATGACAGCCGTTACAATATCTCTCTTTCTCTCAATCACTCTTTCTTTCTCTGTTTTAAACAGCTGACAGCCATCTTTGCGTTTGGGAGCTGTGGGGGGTATTCTGGCAGGAATATCGTGTCACTCTTCTGCAGTGAAGGAAGGAACGAGACGCTGAATGTTACTTTTAGCTATCCCTTCAGGTGGGTGTCAGTCAGTCCTCTCTCTGTGTGTTACTGTGGTTGATACCCCATACAACTATTAGACCCTGCAAAAAAAAAAAAAACTTTTGAAATATTTGAAATGCCTTGATGTGTTGTCGGATATCCTGCTGGAACTGTGAAGGAAGTTGTATAGATATCATCTGTTCGAGGATGTTCATGGTGGAGGAAACAACTTGACCCCATGACCTCAACTGATTATTTCCTCCATTAAACTGAATGAGTGTTTTCTTGTGCAGTGTAAGGACTGGGGTTTATTCCAGGTGTAGTATGACACAAACAGGAAGTGACCTGTGCAGTGAAGATGTATCAGGTTAAACTAGATGACACAAAGGATACTTTTTAATTGTCAATCAGAAAGATTTGCAGCTGAAATTGTGACAATATAAAGTCTCCATTCTATCCTCTTGTTATTGTCATTATACAGTATATCCCCTGGGTATAAGTACACTGAACAAAAATATAAATGCAACATGTCAAGTGTTGGTCCCATGTTTCATGAGCTGAAATAAAAGATCCCAGAAATGTTCTATACGCACAAAAAGCTTATTTCTCTTAAAGTTTGTGCACAAATTTGTTTGCATCCCTGTTAGTGAGCATTTCTCCTTTTCTAAGATAATCCACACCTGACAGGTGTTGCATATCAAGAAGCTGATTAAACAGCATGATAATTACACAGGTGCACCTTGTGCTGGGGACAATAAAAGGCCACTCTAAAATGTTCAGTTTTGTCACACAACACAATGCCACAGATGTCTCATGTTTTGAGGGAGCGTGCAATTGGCATACTGACAGCAGGAATGTCCACCAGAGCTATTGCCAGAGAATTGAAGGTTAATTTCTCTATCATAAGCCGCCTCCAACGTTGTTTTATAGAATTTGACAGTACGTCCAACCAGCCTCACAACTGCAGACCACATGTATGGCATTGTATGGGCGAGCGGTTTGCTGATGTCAACATTGTGAACAGAGTGCCCCATGGTGGCAGTGGGGTTATTGTATGGTCAGGCATAAGCTACGGACAACGAACACAAATGCATTTATCAATGGCATTTTGAATGTACAGAGATCCGTGACAAGATCCTGAGGCCCATTGTCGTGCCATTCATCCGTCCCCATCACCTCATATTTCAGCATGATAAGGCACAACCCCATGTCACAAGCATCTGTACAGAAGCTGAAAATGTCCCAGTTCTTCCATGGCCTGCATACTCACCAGACATGTCACCCATTGAGCATGTTTGGGATGCTCTGGATCGACGTGTACGACAGCGTGTTACAGTTTCTGCCATATCCAGCAACTTCCCACTGTCATTGAAGAGGAGTGGGACAACAATCAACAGCCTGCGAAAGAGATGTGTCGCGCTGCATGAGGCAAATGGTGGTCATACCAGATACTGACTGGTTTTCTGATTTACGCTCATACCTTTTTTTATAGGTATCTGTGACCAACAGATGCATGTCTGTATTCCCAGTCATGTGAAATCCATAGATTAGGGCCTAATGAATTGATTTCAAATGACTGATTTCCTTATGAACTGTAACTCAGTCAAATCTTTGAAATTGTTGCGTTTATATTTTTGTTCAGTATATTTACAGTGTGACACTGATCTCTTACCGAAATACTCTGGATAACTCTTGTTATATCACGTATAGATGTACACTGAAGTGTAAAGCTGCGTTGTGTCCCCAGGTTAAACCTGGTTGCTCTAGTGGAGGCCAACACCACTCTGTGTAACCACTCCGTGCCCGTCACCCACCTGGTGGGAGACTCCGCCTCCTCGGCCCAGTTCTTTGTGGGCGTGGCCATCATCTGCTTCCTGTACTCTATAGTGGCGTTGCTCGTCTACCTGGGCTACATGCACATGTACATCGACTCTGACTTCGGCCCTATGTTTGTGAGTACTGGGAAAGTAAAAGCACAACACCTAGATTGAAATCCCCATATGTGACTTGACATTAATATGATTGATGTGATTTGATTTTGATTGAAATTATTTATTTAAGTGTAATACACCTACTGGTGCCCAGCCCACATGGGCTTACAAGACACTACTAAACATAGTACTATTTTACTTGTACTCAAAACAAAATAACATTTGACAAATTATACACGTACAATAATCATGGCAAGTACAGCTACACTACACACTACACAAACAGTACATTTCTCCTTCTCCTCTAGGCATTGTGAACAAACTGAGCAATCTCAAACACACTCTGTCTGAAACATAATTCAAGCCTCTGCTTGTCCCGTAACCAGAATACTTCAGGGTAATCACCCCCCCAAAAAAATCAAAAAATAACATCTCAGATCATCAAAGAACGTCTGAGATCATTATACAGAGGGCAATAAAACACAAAATGGATTTTGTTTTTGATTTTCCCAAGATCACACATTAGGAAAATTCTCTTTTCTTCAGGGAATCTGTTAAATCTGCTTGTCTCTATAGCCAGAGGGAGGGTGTGGGATCTGACTTGTGCACAAACTGACCTTTGGCTTCTTGCTAGGTTCAGGTGGACATATGGTTCAGGGGTGTAGTTCTCTTTGATGAGAGTTTACGTTCTAAGCAGGGGTTGGAATCAAAATGAACAGAACCGTTATTACTTTTTGTTCAGTTCCACTGTTCCGACCAGCAAAATACATTATTGATTTCTTCCTAGTCTCATTCTTGCTGACATCAAAAGTAAAAAAAATATTAATAGGAGACCGAATGCGATCGGACCACCGTCTAATTGGCCTCCATATAACTCTTACAGAATTCCACGTAGACGGGGATATTGGACATTTAATCAAATCCTATTGAAAGACAATTTGTTCTTAACTAAGACAAAATAATTAATAATTAACTTTTTTGCACAACATAGGTACAGCAGATCCCCTTATTGTATGGGACACTTTCAAATGTACTTTTAGAGGCCATTCAATACAATATTAATCATTTAAACAAAAGCAGTTTAGTTCAAAAGAGATTAGACTAATAAAGGAAATAGAGGAAGTAACAGAACAGGAAGATGGTAACTACTATAGAGGCACAAAATAGGTTAGAGGAAAAACAAAAAGAAATGGAGGTACTTATTCAAGAATGATTAAGTGTAACATTTTTCTATAAAAATAATTTACAGAAACTCGTTACAAATGATGGAGTTATCCATGATTCACCAAATTATATTTTGAAAGAAGAAGCTAAATATTTTAAGCATATGTTTTCTTTTCAGTCTCCTCCATTTCCACTGAATGATGTTAACTGTAAGGATTTCTTCCCTAATAATACTACTACTAATAATAATAATGTCAAATTAACACATTTACAGAAAGACCTGTGTGAAGGCCAACTTACAGAAGAGGACATTTTGAGGAAATACATTTTTTTCAGTCTGGAAAAACACCAGGGCTTGACGGTATACCAGTAGAAGTATATCATACCTTTTTTGATGTACTCAAATATCCATTATTAGCATGTTTTAATTACTCCTATCCAAATGGTAGACTTTCAGGTACTCAACAGGAAGGTCTGATTTCATTACTTCTAATACAGGACCCACGTGAAAAGTATAAAGATCCAGTCCATTTAAGAAACTGGAGGCCTCTAACACTTTGATGTTGTGATGCAAAAATCCTGGTGAAATGCATATCACATAGAATAAAAAAGGTTTTACCAGATATTGTTCATCCTGATCAGACAGGTTTTTTACATGGACGATATATTGGAGATAATATACGACAATTACTTGAAACAATTGAACATTATGAAACATCGAAGATATCATGCCAGGTCTTCATAGCAGATTTTGAAAAGGCGTTTGATAAAGTACGACTAGAATTTCTATATAAAAGCCTTCCTTACTTTAATTTTGACGAATCTCTTATACAATTGGTTAAAGTTATGTACAGCAACCCCAAATGTAAAATAGTAAATAATGGATACTTCTCAGAAAGTATTGAGCTTTTAAGAGGAGTAAAACAAGGCTGTCAGTTGTCTCCTTATCTATTTATTATGGCAATTGAAATGCTAGCTATTAAAATTAGATCCAACAAGAACATCAAGGGGTTAGAAATCCTGGGGATAAAAACAAAAGTGTCAATGTATGCCGATGACTCTAGTTTTTTCTTAAGTCCGCAATCTGGATCCCTGCACAGTCTCATTGAAGATCTTGATCACTTTTCTAGCCTCTCTGGATTAAAACCTAATTATGACAAGTGTACCATATGTATGTATTGGATCGTTAAAAAATACAGTGTTTACACTACCTTGTAGTTTACCAATAAAATGGGTGGATGGTGAAGTAGACATGCTTGGTATTCAAATCTCAAAAAATATAAATGAATTTACCACAAATCATTTCAATAGAAAGTTAGCAAAAATAGATAAGATTCTGCAACTATGGAGAGGTAAATAGTTGTCTATTTATGGAAAAATCACATTGATTAACTCTTTGGTCCTATCACAGTTTACTTACTTACTAATGGCATTGCCTACTCCAGATGACTCGTTTTTTAAATCGTATGAGCAAAAAATATTTCATTTTATTTGGAATGCTAAGCCAGAGAAAATTAAACGTGCCTATTTATATAATGAATATGAGTTTGGGGGGCTAAAATGATTAAATATTAAAGCTTTAAACCTCTCACTAAAAGCTTCACTCATACATAAGTTATACTTAAACCCAAAATGGTTCTCCAGTAGATTATTAAAGAAAGGCTCATCCTTTGTTCAAAAATAGCCTTTTTGCCTTTATACAGATTACAACTTCTCATTTCCGACTAATTGAAAATTAAATTTTGTTTAAAGTATCGCTCTTTTCTTAAACAAGCCATACAAAGCTGGTTAAAATTTCAGTTTTATCCTCCAGAAGAGATAGAAAAAATATTACAACAAATGTTATGGTTAAACTCAAATATACTGATTAATAATAAAACATTCTTTATGGATTTAAATTATTTTAAAATTATATTTGTTAATGATATTATGAATAGAAACAGAGGCGTTATATGCAATTACTGAAAATATATGGGAATATCTGTTCAATCCAAATGTACAACCAACTGATTGCAGCATTACCACAAAAATGGAGGAGACAATTGGAAAAGGGAGAAGGTAGGGAACTTGTTTGCCTGGCATATATTAAAGATACAAATTGGCTGAAAGGAACTGGCATAAATAGAAAAATATACCCGTTTCATTTGAGGACAAAAATGTTGACAGCTGCGCCATACAGGTTGCAAAATAAATGGGAATACATTTTCGATGTACCAATTCCATGGCACATCGTTAATGAACTGGTACAAAAAACTACACTTAATTTAACACTTTGAGTTTTTCAATTTAAATTATTATACAAAATTCTTGCCACCAACAGAATGCTATATATATGGGGCATACAACAATCTCAGCTCTGTAGATTTTGCTGCGAAGAGACAGAATCAATAGATAAATTGTTCTGGTATTGCCCCTACAGTTGAAGTCGGAAGTTTACATACATCTTAGCCAAATAAAAGATATTTGTCCTCCGAAGAGGGGTTGTGGAGGGGTTAATAATAAAAAAAAATAAAAATAAAAAAAGTTCTGAACCGGTTTGAACCCCCCAAAAAGTTAAAGTTTGTATCAGTCCTTTCTGTTCCTTTTTAAACCCCTGAAATAATTTAAAAATATATATATTTAGCTCGACATTAAATTAATTCACCAACGGATAGAACAGCTTGCTATGGAGTGGGCAAGCTACAGTATGTACATGCATTGGACAGACAAGTGTATTGTAGGGTGTGAGATGTGACTGAATCACCAGTCTCAACGTCAACAGTGAAGAGGCGACCCCTGGATGCTGGCCTTCTAGATAGAGTTCCTCTATCCCAGTGTCTGTGTTCTTTTGCCCATCTTAATCTTTTCTTTTTATTGGCCGGTCTGAGATATGGCTTTTTCTTTGCAAATCTGCCTAGAAGGCCAGCATCCCGGAGTCGCCTCTTCACTGTTGACGTTGAGACTGGTGTTTTGCGGGTACTATTTAATGAAGCTGCCAGTTGAGGACTTGTGAGGCGTCTGTTTCTCAAACTAGACACTCTAATGTACTTGTCCTCTTGCTCAGTTGTGCACCGGGGCCTCCCACTCCTCTTTCTATTCTGTCTCAAGATAGTTTGCGCTGTTCTGTGAAGGGAGTAGTACACATCATTGTACGAGATCTTCAGTTTCTTGGCAATTTCTCGCATGGAATAGCCTTCATTTCTCAGAACAAGAATAGACTGACGAGTTTCAGAAGAAAGTTCTTTGTTTCTGTTCATTTTGCGCCTGTAATCGAACCCACAAATGTTGATGCTCCAGATACTCAACTAGTCTAAAAAAGGTCAGTTTTATTGCTTCTTTAATGAGCACAACAGTTTGCAGCTGTGCTAAAATAATTGCAAAAGGGTTTTTTAATGATCAATTAGCCTTTTAAAATGATATACTTGGATTAGCTAACACAACGTGCCAATGGAACACAGGAGTGATGGTTGCTGATAATGGGCCTCTGTACGCCTATGTAGATATTCCATAGAAAATCTGCCGTTTCCAGCTACAATAGTCATTTACAACATTAACAATATCTACACTGTATTTCTGATCAATCTGATGTTATTTTAATGGCCAAAAAATGTGCTTTTCTTTCAAAAACAAGGACATTTCTAAGTGACCCCAAACTTTTGAACGGTAGTGTATGTTGCCTGTTTGTATATAATGTTTTCATTTTAATGTGTTCACCTGCCTGGGGACTGCAGATGGAAATTAGCTTGAAATTAAATCTGGTGCAACACATCATTTCTCAGTGTTCTGAGATGTATGTTTTTGTTGTACATCGTCTCTGTCCAAAACAACGCAATAAATAAATAGGCCTACATGTTTTAAGCCAATGTCTTGGGTTATTCATGCATATCTTCCAGTAGGATGTGAACAATTTATTTGGCATGGTCCTATAACTGTTTTTTTCTGTCTTCTGATTACTCCTCTGGTCATTGTCACGCCAACCAAGACATCACAAACAGATCAGGCTACAATTGAATGTACTTCTGTTAGGAATTTTGTTAATAAATAGTTAAAACAAATTCTAGCTTTAGATAAAACTATAACTAATTGAACTCTGCATGCCTGGTGAAAAGAGATTTGTGCTGTGGGTCATAAAATAAGCAGAAAGGGTCGTTAAACTATGGTTGAACTGACCCAACTTAGCCCTGAGGTGTTTAGATAACTTTTTAGGTTTTCCATTATCTTGAGTTGTCTGCTAAAGTGGTAATCAATTATAGTGAGCCTTCAGGATAAATGATTATATGGTGTTTCATGTGAGTGCCCTGTGAGGTTAGAATGAACTTTTGAACCTGTTTTCTATTTGTCAGGACAATGAGACTTAATTATGTAATCTATGACGTCATATCTTGTATATAAACATGTGTTTATGATCAAATGGGAGCTTGCTCCGAGAATAAACACTATTATCTACTTTTAATATGACTGTATCCTGTCTATTTTATGTTAATAAGTATCATACAAATTCTTATAAATAGACAGTTTGTATTTAATTAATGAGTATATTGTAGGAATCATTTAATTCCACTAACTACTTCCTTATCCATTTTCAACCTTGCTTAAACAAAGTGGTTCCAACGGGGACAAAGTAAGTGATGATGACTTCGGTTCCCTCTTCCCTCTCTCCCACCAGGATTTTGGTCTGACGGCAGCGATTGCCTTCCTGTGGCTAGTGTGTTCCTCAGCATGGGCCAAGGGGCTGCAGAACGTGAAGGATGCCACCGGGACAGCGGGCATCACCTCCACACTGGCACTCTGCAAGGAGAGCGATGTGGCCTGCGAGGTCACTGACTTTGCCAACATGCGCACCCTCAATGTCTCTGTGGTGAGTAACTCAACCGTTCTTTTATCTTCTATTAGATGATGCTTGTTAATCAGAATGTATCAAGTTCACATTCACTTGAATTACATGATAATTACATAGATAAAAAAGAGATCAAATGTAACGTTTTCCTTTAGTTTTTCTGCACATCCAACAGAAATACTGTGTTTGCCATGCTCACTTATGTTTGACCATATGGTCTCACTCTGACTAAAGTGATCTCTGCCTCTGTCCTCTAGGTGTTTGGGTACCTGAATCTGATTGTGTGGGCGGGCAACGCCTGGTTTGTGTACAAGGAGACCCGCTGGCATTCTCAGAAGTACACTGCCCAGCAGGGGGCTGGGGCCGGGCGTGGTCAACAAGTCCCTGCTGCTATCTAATACTCTACTGCACTTCCAATGCACAAAATAGCCCCGACACACCCTAAGTACTCCTGTAGATCTGAGAGGATTGGATAGATACACTATAAGCTTTATGGTAATAGGCAGCTTCATCTTGCCTGCTGATTGTCTGGGTGGAAATGGGCCATATCTATACTGTGCCTTAATTATCAATATCTATGCTTTGTCGAATATATCTGTGCCTTCAATACCTATCCCAGTATTGGCCCATGCCTTTATGTGCCTTAGCATGCCAATGCTTTCTCTCCTCGTTCCTTCTCTAACCTCTAAACCGGTGCCTTCTCTTACCAGTAAACCCCACGAAGCCCTGGTACGTTCTCCTAAGCTGTGGTACAGACTCATTGACAGCATTTGTGCACTTTGACCTGCAACTATCTTTGTGCTGGGCATTTCTGCCAAACCCTAACCTGGGATAGTTCAGATTCTTAAACAATGCGTCCTTTCACCTCATGGCCTAGAAGGAATCATGATTTGTCGTCACTTGCCTCTTTTTGCCAAGTGTAGCAGTCTTGCTTCCGTCCCTCTCCTTGTCCCAACCTGGGCTCGAACCAGGGACCCTCTGAACACATCAACAACTGCCTCCCACAAAGCATCATTACCTATCGCTCCACAAAAGCTGCGGCCCTTGCAGAGCAAGGGAAACAACTACTTCAATGTCTCAAAGCGAGTGACGTCATCAATTGAAACGCTACTAGCGCGCACCGCTAACTAGCTAGCCATTTTACACCATTTACACAAGGATGCATGTGTCTCTGAATGTACCGCTGGCCTTATGCTTTCTTAAATGTAAAAATTTTTAAACCATTTTTACGTTTGTTTCATTTGAAATTAAGTAGAACTTTCCAATCTTGATCTTGTATCTTTCAATGTCATCTTCTGTTGCGAAGACAGATGTTTAATTATGTTCTTTAGTCCTCCATGTTTTTTCTACTTTGTATTATGCTGTTTGTTGAACCACAGCCACTACAAAATTGTGCACTGTTTGTGCATGTGCTGGCTTTATGTTTTGAAATCTCCTGTTTTTTTTAATGAATGCTTAAATAATGTTTTCAATTATTATTTCTTGTCATTACCTTTGCATTTCGGATCTATTTTCTGTTATTACCTTTGATATAATAAAAGTGTAACTTGAAGTGCTTGTGTACGGAAAACCAATGTTGAGTGTATGTGTGTTTAGAATGTCTGGTATACTGGTTATGCCTCTGTCTTCCTCTTGTAATCATTAGACCAACTTTAGCTTTATGGAGGAGTTGTATGTATCTGCCCTGTGGTGGAGAGAGACAGAGCTGTCCTTTCCACAATATGCAAATAACGTCTTCTTTCTTTTTGAATAAAAACCAATGAATTTCCTACAGTGTTTCCTTTTATCGTATAAAAGTAGATTTCTCTCTTTCTCTCTCTGGTAATATTTACTTAATTTACAAGCCATACTGGGGAGGTTGTGGGAGATTTCTGACCCAAAGACTCCTGAAGACATAATGCAGCTTTTGTTTCATGATTTGTCCTGTGACCTCACTGTTTACTGTTTGTCTGGAGAACAAACAGGACACTATTTGGTAAAGCTGCTCCAGTGTGTCTGAGCTGATCACTGACATCCTTAATGCATCATTCCTCCCTTCCTTAAAGTACTTATCTGACATGACTGGATCATTTGAATCTGTGTGATCATTGTTTAGACCTACCAGACTGTCTTTGAGAGCAACAATTACTTCCTGGAAGGGGAGGATGAAATTATGCAATATTATAGTAGCCTATTGGCTCAAGTTTTCCTCCCAGTGATGTCCTGCAGCTAGAGAACCACTGTTACATGCTCAGTCATGTGGTCTGTGGTATGCCACACTGACACGTGCAGAAGGCATGGAGCCCTATTGGCTTTGGTTCCTGTTCCACACCAGCCTACTTTCACTGATCTATTACTAATGTTATTACACAGTCTGTAAATATAACACAGGTTTGACCACTCAGCCACACATTTCTCCAATAATCACTTGCTGACTGTTGGATGGGTACTGACTATGGATATTTTCACAAACATCGACATCACCATACCAATGAGCCAATGTCGTAGGCTACTGTCTGTCCATCATTGAGTGGAGACGCTATTTCCAATTCCAACCACAAGAGGTCAATGCTGGGTCATTTTTTGTTGTTGTGCCATGGAGCTGACGAGCACTTGCAACAATTTATATAATTCCTATGCCAAATTTGTGATCAGCAAGAGTGACATTTTATATTATAATGTGTGTGGGCAGCAAAGGGTCTTTTGTTTGTGTAGTGCAAAAGTGTCCAACATTTTTGTCTGTAGTACAATTATAATTGACCGACTAGGATATTGCTGCTTCATAACGACTGCACGTTGTTGTACTGTAATATACTGTAATTTTACTCATATATTGGTCAAGTGTGCTGTACATTACATTTGCTATTGCCAGCCTAAAATATTATACTGTTACTGAAACATTAACTAAAACATATTTAATATGTAAGACATTGGAATATATTTCAGCAAATAAACAATGGGTGAAATGCAATTTGAGAAAAAACAACACACGTGTAATTTTTGTATCAGAAAAACAAACGTTTGAACTTATGAACTTCAGAGGCGCACACACCCCTTTGCAACCTTTCAACTCCTTGCCGTCAGTGGCCGAGCGAAGACGGAACACGACGAAGGTGACGTCAGGTGCCTCGCTAGTCTCGTTAGGCTTACTGCGAAGTAGAGGGGAAAAAATCAAGCAACAAGAAGGAAGTGCAATGGCGACATTGAATCGCCAACTACCAAGTCCGGATACGTTCCTGTGCAAACCTTGGTCAACTTTTATCAGCGCAGCAAAATTACACTATTCTGACAGTAAGTGCAAGTCCAATGTTGTCATTCATTTCTATAAAAAATGGCACGTGCGAACAGTGTTGAGTTGTCCTCCATGCATCTGTCAAAACTGAAAAATATTTAGCTAGTTACCAAATTCATAACAAATCTATAAAACTGATGTTTACAAATGCTCGGTATTCATTTGACGCATTCTCAATATGCTTGTAATGCGCATGGGTTAGTTTACTGATGTCTGTCTGGCTACGATAACTTTCGTTGCTTGTTGGTGACAGTTTCCTTGATTTATCAAGGCAGCTCGTCAGTTAACGTTACAGCTGCGAGCTAGCTATCTAGCTAGACGTAATGACACGTTTCAGCGTGGCGTGCGTGAGATTTATGTTTTTTTTCAACCACCAACTAACCGATCGTACATGAACTCTAATATGAACTCTATTTTCTTATATTATTTTAATACAGACTCACTCGTCGAAAACCGTTTGAAAGAGCTGTACCACAACTGGGAAGGAACTAAACTCAGCAAAGAAGGTAAGGTTGATATAAACGTGCTGTAGTGACTGTCACCTGAGCCTTGTTTTTGTTGTTCTTCTTCTTGTGGACTGATGACGCTCCAGTTGTCACTCCAGCATTCTTGCATATTTTAACACCACAGCCACACAACACGGCACAGCCTGTCAAATTCAAAGCTAAGGGACGACCACAGCATACATTTTTCCTAACACTGTTTATTATGAAGGTAAACTATGTTTTATGTATGATGATGAATGTACGCGTTTGTTAATTACAAAGAGGTTATTGGCTCTACCTACACTGTACAAATGAGGGGATTTGATGACTATAGGTTGGAGGGCCACCCAGAGTGACAGACAGGAGCAACATTCAAGTGTAGTACACTTCATAACTAACTCCCCAGTCTTCAGTTCAGCCAGACTGTGAGTGCCAAAGCAGCCTCTCTCAGTCCCAGCTAGACTGGAATCACCAATATGTTCTGACTGCTGATCCCAGGCTAACACACTGAGACAGAGTAAGATTGACTTGCCCTTTAGATACTGATCTAAGGCCAGTTGTGTTTCCCCTGGACCCCCTAATGGTTAAGGTAAGGAGATCCTCTCAGTCACTCAGCCAGAATGGAGTCTCCCAGTGTTGTTGATCCCCGGCCAAGAGTCAGGCAGGTTGTGAGACACACACACACCACCCGCTGATGAGGTCATACCATGTGTCAAGCAGACAGTAATAGCTAACTGGCGCTGAAGATGACTGAGTGACGTCATTACAGACCTATAGCCTAGTCATCTCTGAGATTAGTGCCAGACAGCGATTATGCCCATAGTTATATGGTAAACTCAGCATTATGCCCTCTCCACTACATAGGTCAACAGCCGATGTAGTCTATAATTCAATTCATTATCTTACAATGTTGTTTACGAGGATAAGTGAGACTTGACAATGCACAAATATAGAAAAATGTTATCCCCGCTTTAAAAAAACATTCTCAGCGGGTGTCTGACAGCCAGTATGTTTCTCTCTGCCTGGGTAGCGCTCATTCACGAAAGACAGATTGTTTTAGCAGCACTGTTTTGGCAGTTTCTGTTGTTCTGGCAGGCGAGCGAGGCAGTAAGCTACACACTCTTCTCATTTGTCTTGGCAGAGACAGATGAAAAGAAAATGGTGCTTTTATAAGTACTATACTCTTTGTTTCTGGTTTAGGGATGGGCATTTGAAATAATTTCACTATTAGAATAATATCAGGATTTTTTTTCTCGAATATCCGGATAGTCGAAATACATGTTTTATTTTTTTTACGTATCTTTTTAGTCTGAGCCTTTGTGTGAGGGAGAGACGCAGATGGTTCTGCTCGGAGGAGGGGCCGGTGTGTATTTGTGAGACTGAGAGACTAGAAAGTAGCCACGCTGGCCCGCGCTAGTTAGACAAACTTGTAACATTAGCTGCTTTATTTATCATCCAATGACGGTGCCTGTTTTTACTGCCTCAAATCGATATGCATAAGATAGCTAAGATGGCAAGTTAGCCAGCTAGATAACTAGCTAATTGAGGCTACAATCACTGCACTCCCCCATCCCTGTAAACAAATGGCAAAACCATGATTCAGATTAAACAACAGCCTACCTCTTGGTTGTTTGTTGTAGGCCACTCCTTCTCATTTAGCTAACTTTTAATTCCATTTGGCATTGATTAGAGATCTCTCACTTCACTTGCCACACATGGAACCTCTGACTGTGGAGCAGCTTTGATTGGCCAACAAAATCAACAAGCGCGAAACGTGTATAGGCTACCATCATCGATGGCTACAGATATGTCATTTTTTTAACGGAGTGAACGTCATAAACACTACATTTCAAAGTTGGTTGTTTTTATTCAATTAACAATTTCAAATGTCATCCTTGTATTTAATAATGTCACATGGGTAATTAAATGTACTTCATACAACGCATTTTCATTGTTAATAAATAGGGCGGCAGGTAGCCTAGCAGTTAAAAGCGTTGGACCAGTAATCAAAAGGTTGCTTGTTCGAATCCCTAAGCCGACTAGTTGAAATATCTGTGCAGCAACTACTACTCTTAAACCTTTGGAAGCCATCTACCACAGTGCCCTTCGATTTGTTACAGGTGACAGATTTGATATTCATCACTGCATCCCTGTATCAAAAGGTTGGCAGGACTTCATTAAAGACCCGTAGATCTGTACATTGCTCCCTTTTTGTTTACAAGGCCCTACTTCATAAACTTACATCTTATCTAACTTTGCTGTTGAAGTATAGACACCTGAGTTGCCTAACCCGTTCACAACCCGTTTGCTTTTCATTTGAAAGCACTGTATTGCTCCCCGAGTGGCGTAGCGATCTATGGCACTGCATCTCAGTGCTAGAGGCGTCACTACAGACAACCTGGTTCGATTCCCGGCTGTATCACAACCAGCCGTGATTGGGAGGCTCATAGGGCGGCACACAATTGGCTCGGCGTCGTCCGGCTTTTATTTCGGTGTAGGCCGTCATTGTAAATAAGAATTTGTTCTTAACCGACTTGCTTGGTTAAAAGGTAAAAAAAAATATATATTTTTTTTTAAATCGTACAAAAAAATTGCGGGAAGAAAATTCGAAATACTTTTAATCCTAATGTTCTGTGCCATTCGAGCAGTTTAGAGTATTGATTGGCGACTTATTTGTGGAGGAATGTAACTGTTTTTCTAAGTGATTTGTGATGTTTTACTTGTACTTTTCATGACTGTGTTTTTGTATTTTAATGTGTACATATATATATTAGAGGTCGACCGATTAATCAGCATGGCCGATTTAATTAGGGCCGAATTCAAGTGTTCATAACAATCGGTAATCGGCATTTTTGGACGCCGATTATGGCCGATTACATTGCAATTCATGAGGATACTGAGTGGCAGGCTGACCACCTGTTACTCGAGTGCAACAAGGAGCCAAGGTAAGTTGCAACTAGCATTAAACTTATCTTATAAAAAACAGTCAATCTTAATCACTAGTTAACTACACATGGTTGATGATATTACTAGTTTAACTAGCTTGTCCTGCGTTGCATATAATCATTGCGGTGCCTGTTAATTTATCATCAAATCACAGCCTACTTCACCAAACGGGTGATGATTTAACAAAAGCGTAATTAATTTGCCAGGATTTTACATAATTATGACATAACATTGAAGGTTGTGCAATGTAACAGCAATATTTAGACTTAGGGGGTTGCCACCCGTTCGATAGAATACGGTTCTGTATTTCACTGAAAGAATAAACGTTTTGTTTTCTAAATGATAGTTTCCGGATTTGACCATATTAATGACCTAAGGCTCGTATTTCTGTGTGTTTATTATAATTAAGTCTATGATTTGATATTTGATAGAGCAGTCTGACTGAGCGGTGGTAGGCAGCATCAGGCTCGTAAGCATTCATTCAAACAGCACTGTCCTCCGTTTTCCAGCAGCTTTTCGCAATGCTTGAAGCACAGCGTTGTTTATGACTTCAAGCCTATCAACGAGATTAGGCTGGCAATACTATAGTGCCTATAAGAACATCCAATAGTCAAAGGTATATGAATTACAAATGGTATAGAGAGAAATAGTCCTATAATACCTACAACCTAAAACCTCTCAACAGGGAATATTGAAGACTCATGTTAAATGGAACCACCAGCTTTCATATGTTCTCATGTTCTGAGCAAGGAACTTAAACGTTAGCTTTTTTACATGGCACATACTGCACTTTTACTTTCTTCTCCAACACTTTGTTTTTGCATTATTTAAACCAAATTGAACATGTTTCCTTATTTATTTGCGACTTAATTGATTTTATTGATGTATTATATTAAGTTAAATTAAAAGTAATTATTCAGTATTGTTGTAATTGCCATTATTACAAATATATATATATATATATATATAAAAATTGGCAGATTAATCATTATCTGCTTTTTTTTGGTCCTCCAATAATCGGTATCGGTGTTGAAAAATCATAATCGGTCGACCTCTAGTATGTATGTATACATACATACATACATACATACATACATACATACAGTTGAAGTCGGAAGTTTACATACACCATAGCCAAATACGTTTAAACTCAGTTTTTCACAATTCCTGACATTTAATCCTAGTAAAAATTCCCTGTCTTAGGTCAGTTAGGATCACCACTATTTTAAGAATGTGAAATGTCAGAATAATAGCTTTTATTTATTTCATCACATTCCCTGTGGGTCAGAAGTTCACATACACTCAATTAGTATTTGGTAGCATTGCCTTTAAATTGTTTAACTTGGGTCAAATGTTTCGGGTAGCCTTCCACAAGCTTCCCATAATAAGTTGGGTGAATTTTGGCCCATTCCTCCTGACAGAGCTGGTGTAACTGAGTCAGGTTTGTAGGCCTCCTTGCTCGCACACACTTTTTCAGTTCTGCCCACAAATGTTCTATAGGATTGAGGTCAGGGCTTTGTGATGGCCACTCCAATGAGATGTTGCTTCAATATATCCACATCATTTCCCAGAAGAAGATTCATGACAAAACGCTAACCTGATGAGTAAGATTGCTTGTTTGGAAGTTGGATCAGCTCAACCCCCCCCCCCCCCCCCAACAACAAAGCTGCGCTTAGATCAATGTGATTGGGAGTCCCATAGGGCGGCGCACAATTGGCCCAGTGTCGTCCGGGTTTGGCCGGTGTAGGCCGCATTGTAAATAATAATTTGTTCTTAAATGACTTGCCTAGTTAAATAAAGGTAAAAAAAACAAAAAAACATGTCTAGGCAGCTTTCTGATTCTACTCTTAGTTCAGCCCCTGTCCCTTTGCTCACCCCAGTTCCTGTCTCTGTCTTCTGTAGAGATGCACGTGTTTGGCCAGTTTCCCAACCAGGAGGATTTCTGTCTCGTCGTCTGCCATGTCTGCAACCAAGTGGTCAAACCCCAGGGCATCCTCACCCACTACGGTAAGAACCCTAACCCCTACACACTACCCACTACCCAAACACACTACAATAAGAACCCTAACACACTAGCTTTACGTACCACCCTAACTCTGACACTACCCTTACAGTACAAACCACCCTGACCTTGACACATTACCCAGACCCACTATGGTAAGACCCCTAACTCTAACCCATTACAGTAAGAGCCCCCCAACATTGGTCAGTGCTGGACCAAATCAAAATCACATTTTATATGTCACATGCTTTGTAGACAACAGGTGTAGACTATCAGTGAAATGCTTACTTACAGGTACATTTCCAACAATGCAGAGTTAAAGATTAAAAAAAATTAATAAAAATTGAAAACCAGCTCTTGTCTGTCCATTTGCTTACGCTCGGGTTGATCACCAGTAAGCGGAGCGCGCTTACATCTGCTGCTGGCTAGCTGCACATGTCCTAGAGCGAGGAGTCCGTCTGTGCCAAGAGACAGGCAAAACACACATGCATATGCCCACACACGCCCCCCTTGAGTGCTCCGCTTACCTGCCCCCTGCAGGTTATTGCCTCCAGCTGCAGTCCTCTCAGACATGTAAATCTGGTTATAACGCATGTAAATCTGACCTTAGATCTGTGGTTAAGGGAAACAGGATATCTTCCTCTCACAACAGCTGTTCACTTACAGGCTCTGAGGTCAGCTCTGCTCAGGGGTCAATGCCTTTCAGCTATGCTCCTCCAGCTCTACTCTCTCTGTGTGTGTGTGTGTGTGTGTGTGTGTGTGTGTGTGTGTGTGTGTGTGTGTGTGTGTGTGTGTGTGTGTGTGTGTGTGTGTGTGTGTGTGTGTGTGTGTGTGTGTGTGTGTGGCGAGAAATACTCTTTCTGACAGCCAGCCAGCCTGTCTGCAGGAGTCAGACAGACAGTTTATACCCAGCTCTGTTTCTCTCTCTGCCCATCTGTAGCTGGCGGCGGAGGCTGATTTAAGCAGTTTAACGGAAAAGCTTTTGTATGTTATTCAGAGGTTGGGTGTGTGTCATTCAGAGAATGTGTGTGTGTGTGCTAGACTGTTATTCATAGGGTGTGTGTGTTGTCTGGTGCCTGCCCTTATGTTCCTGGATTAATTGAGCTCCTTGCAGGCTCTCTCCTCTCAGCTTAGTTTCGTTTCCTGACTTTGATGTGTGGGCTGGCACTCCCTGCAGTGTGGTGTGTTGGCGAGGCAGTTAGTTGTTTGTGTGCTTGCTTTGGTGCCAGTGTGGGCAGTTGTTGTGTTGAAGCAGCTGCAGTGATAGTGTGTGTGTTTGTGTGTGTGTGAGGTTTAGTGTAGTGTTGATTTGTATAGAGTAGTTTAGTGATGTGCTGCGTTGTGTGTGTCATGTTATGAAATGTATTGGCTGTTGCAGAAGGTTTTGGCGCTTCTCTCTCTCTCTCTCTTTCTTTTTTTCTCTCTCTCTTTCTCTTTCTCTCTCTGTGGTGGGTGTCTTCCTCTAGCGGTGGCAGTGAGGATGTAAACGAACCCAGCTGAGCTCTCAGTGCGATGCTGACTCTCAGCTTCCTACTTCCTGTGGCTGCTAGGCTTACAGGGCTCTCACGCTAGCCGCCGCCTCACTCGCTCGGCAATGCCATGGCAACGGGCTTGAGGGACTGGGTAGACGTTGGCCCTAACCACCGATACAGGTTCAGATAGTTTTAAACCCCCATAAAAATGTTTAAGGTTAGGATAGGGTATTTTGATCCAAGATCTGTGTTAGGGGATCGCTTGTACCTTGGAAGGACAGATGCACACGATTTAGACTTGGGTGCATTGTTCGATGTACTCTAAACTACAGTTGTAAGTAACCAATGTGTGTGTGAATCTGAATTGGCTGCTGTGTAACTACTGCTGCTGCTACTACTACTGCTGCATACCGGAATGAGGTGGACTTTGGTCCTCGCTCCCGATACAGCTGCCCCTCTGCTTTACCTTTGCCTATTTACTCACCTGCACATACACCTGCCTGACGGACGCAGTTACACACTCACACACACCTGGAACACACGCACGACTGCCGCCTGGCATACACACACACACGCCCTGACACCTGCTTAATCTGTGTGCTCATTCATCCCTGTTGTTCTAACGAGCTGTTGGTATTTCAGCACTCATTGGCAGGGTAAGGCAATCTCCCTGTCATTCCCACACACTGTCATCGTATTGGCTCCTCACACTGTCAGTCACTAAACTGACCAACGAGACAGATTCTGTGGAGTGGGTGATACAGCCTGTCAGACAGTAGTTGGCTGAGGACAGTTGGCAGGATGGCTGTGGTGCCGGGGCCCAGTCTATTTAGGAAATTGCCAGGGCAGAACAGAATTAATAATCATGAATAGTTTGATTTGCTGACAGTGATATAATGCATTATTTTATCCCCGCTGCAGTTCGTAAGCTTTCCTCCCTAATTTTAGTGCAAAGTCTGCGTGCGTAGTAGGTCTACAATAAGCATTTAATGAGGTGTGGGTGCGTAGGAGAGCGCGTGTGGGTGCGTACGAGAGCGCGTGTGGGTGTACGGGAGAGTGCGTGTGGCGTGGGTGTGGGTGGGTGTGTGTGTGTGGGAGCGCCCATGTGGCTGTGTGGGTTTTTGACATGTCCCTCTGTCCCGACTAGGTGTCTGGGGAGTAGAGTCCCAGTGAGGCAGAGAGAGTAAAGGACCTCCCCACCTTCCTCACCCCCCCCTCTCCCCCAAAGACATGCATAGCCAGAACCGTAAGTTTCCTCTCCTTTAGTCCTCCTTCCTTCCTTCCTTCTCTATCCTCTCCTCTCTCTGTCTCTCTCCAATGCCCTCTACTGCAATATGGATCACTGAGTTTCAGACTAACGTTTTCAGTTGGTGGTACCAGCTCATGATTTGGTCGCACCCATAAAAAAACCGTTGTCACGCAATATACAGGACCAATCAAAAGTTTGGACACACCTACTCAAAAACCCAGGGTTTTTCTTATTTTCTACATTGTAGAATAATAGTGAAGAAATCACAACTATGAAATAACACATATGGAATCATGTAGTAACCAAAAAAGTGTTCAACAAATCAAAATATATTTTATATTTGAGATTCTTCAAAGTAGCCACCCTTTGCCTTGATGGCAGCTTTGTACACTCTTGGCATTCTCTCAACCAGCTTCATGAGGTAGTCACCTGGAATGTATTTAAATTAACAGGTGTGCCTTGTTAAAAGTTTAATTGTCAAATTTATTTCCTTCATAATGCGTTTGAGCCAATCATTTGTGTAGTGACATATTATGCCAAGAACAGTTTAAATAAGCAAAGCGAAATGACAGTCCATCATTACTTTAAGACATGAATGTCAGTCAATATGGAAAATGTCAAGAGCTTTGAATGTTTCTTCAAGTGCAGTCGCAAAAACCATCAAGCGCTATGATGAAACTGGCTCTCATGAGGACCGCCACAGGAAAGGAAGACCCAGAGTTACCTCTGCTGCAGAGGATAAGTTCATTAGAGTTACCAGCTTCGGGAATTGCAGCCCAAATAAATGCTTCACAGAGTTCAAGTAACATCTCAACATCAACTGTTCAAAGGAGACTGTGTGAATCAGGCCTTCATGGTTGAATTGATGCAAAGAAACCACTACTAAAGGACACCAATCAGAAGAAGAGCTTTGCTTTGGCCATTAAACACAAGCAATGGACATTAGACCGGTTTAGATCTGTCCTTTGGTCTGATGAGTTCAAATTTGAGATTTTTGGTTCCAACCGCTGTGTCTTTGTGAGACACAGAGTAGGTGAACGGATGATCTCTGCATGTGTGGTTCCCACCGTGAAGCATGGAGGAGGAGGTGTGATGGTGTGGGGGTGCTTTGCTGGTGACACTGTCCGTGATTTATTTAGAATTCAATGCACACTTAACCAGCAGGGCTACCACAGCCTTCTGCAGCGATATGCCATCCCATCTGGTTTGCACTTATTGGGACTATCATTTGTTTTTCAACAGGTCAATGACCCAAAAGACCCCCAGACTGTGTAAGGGCTATTTGACCAAGAAGGAGAGTGATGGAGTGCTGCATCAGATGACCTGGCCTCCACAATCACCTGACCTCAACCCAATTGAGATGTTTTGGGATAAGTTGGACCGCAGAGTGAAGGAAAAGCAGCCAACAAGTGCTCAGCATATGTGGGAACTCCTTCAATACTGTTGGAAAAGCATTCCAGGTGAAGCTGGTTGAGAGAATGCCAAGAGTGTGCAAAGCTGTCAAGGCAAAGGGTGGCTACTTTGTAGAATATAAAATATATTTTGATTTGTTGAATACTTTTTTGGTTACTAAATGATTCCATATGTGTTATTTCATAGTTTTGATGTCTTCACTATTTTTCTGCAATGTATAAAATAAAGAAAAACCCTTGAATGAGTAGGTGTCTAAACTTTTGACTGGTACTGTATATTTTATAGTAATCTTGTCAAGTCATTCACAGTGCTTTATTAAGAAGTGTAATAGGCTACTGAGATGCTGTTAAATAAATAAGTTGTTTCATCCAACATGTCCAAGCAGGAATGCATGATTCAAGATATTTTGATGTGCAACCTAATCCAGTGATTTTCATGAATTTTGGGTTGACAATTAGGATATTGTGATAGTTTACTGTCAAAATAGGGCCACCGATGTTCTTTATTTTTGTTATGGAGATGAATTTGCCTACATCTTTATATGCATTAAGGGACAGTTTAGAAAATTACTCGGGGGGGGGGGGGGGGGGGGGTATAGATTTGTCGGCCAATTCCTTCAATAGTGTCACCACTTCTTAAATACCTCAGTGTCCGTACAAGTAACTAGGGTTGGGCGATATTACGATAGTATCGTCTATCGAGGATGATTGACAGCCGTCGTCGATGGTGACAACATCATGATGTGACAGACGATACCTAACCTGTTTCAACTTGACTGGCCTCGCATATTAAAGAGAAGAGCGGTGCACAGCAGGGCAGTGCATGGGTGACATTCCCGAGGAAATTGTCTATATTGCTATATTCCCATTTGCTATTTCAATGAATATCTTATATTTACAGAATGCAAGAGAACAATGTAGACGTGGCCTAGTTTCACCAAAGCAACGCTAAATGTCCAGTCAAACAATGTTTATTTTTTCTCTTTCTCCAATAGCGGATGATTTCTCCCACCTCGCTATCTCATGTTCAAACAATTAGCCTAGAACTCCGTTAGGTTATCTCAAAGTTTTTTTAAGTTGTATTTTTAATAACCTACAAATATGGTAGACCTAAGGTAATAATGAGAGGGATACAGTGCCTTCAGAAACTATTCACACCCCTTGACTTTTTCCACGTTTTGTTGTGTGGATTTAAAATGAATTGGCTTTAATTTTTGTCAACGATCTACAAAAGAATACCCTGTCAAAGTGGAAGAAAAATTATATATATATATATTTTGAAATATGAAAAATAAAACGCTATCTCGATTAGATAAGTATTCAACCCCCTGAGTCAATACATGTTACCCACCTTCGCACCTTTGGCAGCTATTACAGATGTGAGTCTTTCTGGATAAGTACAAGAGCGTTCCACACATGGATTGTGCAACATTTGCCAATTTGTCTTTTTAAAAAAATCTTCAAGCGCTGTCAAATTGTTGATCATTTCTAGATAACCATTTTCAGGTCTTGCGATAGATTTCAAGCATATTTAAGTAAAAACTACCTCGGCCACTCAGGAACATTCACTGTCTTCTTGGTAAGCAACTCCAGTGTAGATTTGGCTTCATGTTTTAGGCTATTGTCCTGCTGAAAGGTTGATTCATTTTCCAGTGTCTGGTGGAAAGCAGACTGAATCAGGTTTTCCTCTAGGAACTTGACTGTGCTGAGCTCTGTTCCGTTTATCTTTTTATCCTGAAAAACTCCCCAGTCCTTAACAATTACAAGCATAACCATAACATTATGCAGCCACCACTATGCTTTAAAAAAATGGTGGGTAATATGTTATATTGGATTTGCCCTGAACATAACTTTGTATTCAGGACAAAAAGTCAATTGCTTTGCCATATTTTTTGCAGTATTACTTTAGTGCCTTGTTGCAAATTTTGGAATAATTGTATTCTGTACAGGATTCCTTATTTTCACTCTGTCAATTAGGTTAGTATTGTGGAGTAACTACAATGTTGTTTATCCATCCTCAGTTTTCTCCCATCACAGCCATTTAACTCTGTAACTGTTTTAAAGTTGCCATTGGCTTCGTGTTGAAATCCCTGAGTGGTTTCCTTCCTCTCCGGCAACTGAGTTAGGAAAGACACCTGTATCTTTGTAGTGACTGGGTGTATTGATACACCATCCAAAGTGTAATTAATAACTTCACCATGCTCAAAGGGATATTTAATGTCTGCTTTTAAAATTTTTTACCCATCTACCAATAGGTGCCTTTTTTTGCGAAGCATTGGAAAATCTCCCTGGTTTTTGTGGTTGAATCTGTTTGAAATTCACTGCTCGACTGAGGGACCTTGCAGATAATTGTATGTTCGGGGTACAGAGATGAGGTAGTCATTCAAAAATCATGTTAAACACTATTATTGCACACAGAGTGAGTCCATGCAACTTCTTATTTTTACTCGTGAACTTATTTAGGCCTGCCATAACAAAGGGGTTAAATACTTATTGACTCAAGACATTTCAGCTTTTCATTTTTTATTAATTTGTAAACAATTTGAAAAACATTATTCCACTTTGCCATTATGGGGTATTGTGTGTAGTCCAGTGACAAACAAATCTACATTTAATCCGTGCTAAATTCAGGCTGTAACACAACGAAATTATATCTATAAAAAGCTGAGACCCTCCTCTCTTCGACAGGGACAACAGTAGTTGCGTCCAAAGCTGTGTTTTTCCTGCAATTGGATTTTGAGATGTTATACAATCGGACACTTACTTTATAGGAATCATGAGTATAATGTACTTCACTTTTTGACGAAGGAAAAAGGAAACCGCACATTGCTCTTGATAGTATCACTGATCTTTCTTTAATAAGCTTACGTATCTGCCTCACGGCCTTCGTCAGAGCTTTTTCACTGTTTGACCAAATCGTGATTTTTAGCTGGTTTGAGTGAGTGACAATGTAAAATGTGCAGCTCGCACCGATGCGACCACTAATAAAATTAGAGTCAAATAGTCGCAGTCTGGAGCCATGGATCACTTACAAACATCACAGATTCATTGTGTGAATAACTGACCAGTCAGTGATCTACAGTGTTAAGATATTTTCATGATGCTGGGTGTTTACCAGGTGGGTTCACGCTCAGTCTGTATTCAGTCTGTATTTCTCCTGACCCTCTGTGTGTGTGTGTTTCAGAGCGTCGGCACGGCTCCCCGTGTCCCTCCAGGGGTCCAGTGGTCTCTGTGAAGCCCAATGTGGCAGTGTCCCCCACCCCGGGTCCTACTCCCCCTCTGCCCTTCAGGGTCCCCAGAGACTACCCCCACTCCCGCTTCAACAAGGCCCCGCTCGCTGTCTACCCTCCCAAGGGTGTCCGCAGCAAGACATGGTGGGTGCACAAACAGGCCAAATCTTGTGAACATGCAGACATTTCCTGCATCGAATCCCTGTCATGGTTATTTTTTTGAATAAAAACAATCCCACAATCCCCTCAATCAATTAGCACCCCCCCACTCATCTCTCTCTATCATTCCTCTCACTCTCTTGCTTTATCTGTCGCTCCATCCCTCTCTCTCTCTCTCCCCCCAGTGTGTCGTTGCCAGTAGTGAGTCTGGAGAAGATGCCATGTCTGGGCCGGGCAGAGAGGGGAACACACGTCAGAGTCAACTGCTTTGCTTCCACCACCTCCTGCTCCTCTCCCTCCTCCCTCCTCCCCTCCCTGACCCCCCCAGCTCCCCTCAGGGGGTCTCAGGAAAAGCTGGTGAACGGCCGCGGCCCAACCACCCCTTGCTCCACCACACCCCCCTCCCTGGTGGACCGCCGGCCCAGCCCGGCCCGCTCTCCCCTGGACAAACGACCCTCCTCTACCCCCTCACCCTCCCCCCTGAATCACCGCAGACCCTCTCCCTCCCCTCGGACCCCCGCAACCCCCTCCTCCCTGGACAGGAAACAGCAGACTGGAACCAAGACCCCCAGGCCTCATAGGAGACTGTCAGGTGAGAACACAGTCTAACCACAGATCTAGGATCAGTGTACCCTAACCCCAATCCTACCTTCATTATCATGTGTGGCTCAGTTGGTGGGATGGTGCTGACAACGCCAATGATCATGGGTTCGATTTCCCGCTGGTGCCACCCACACGAAAATGTATTAATGCATGATGTTAGTTGCTTTTGGATAAAAGCGTCTGCTAAATAGCATATATTATATCTAAATTATTATAATCAGGGATCATGCAAAACTGACCAGAGATGAGCCAACTTCATCCTCCTCCTAGGTGAACAGACACAAAGACGGATGGAGAGAACATATGATGTATTAATGTACCTTTTATCTGGTAGGGAATGTGTAACAACTTAAATTCTTCCACCAGGAATGTGCATATCTATCTCAGCACTATAAAGGTCATGGTATAAATATATAGCCTATGTTTATAAGTGTAAAACCCCTCCGTATTCCTTATCTCCCCTAACCTTTGAAAGCTGCCCAGTCATGAGAGTGACGGGGCATGAACAGATTCATATGATGGGTTAGGAACTTGGCATGGGTGGGGGTTGTTTTGAAAGAAGAGAGACTGGAGGCTGTTGCTCAACACTAATCCTATGCACTGGGGCCTTGCTAATTCTACTGTGGATGAGGAGACTTCCCTCGTACCTCTCTTTCCAACTTTCCTATCTCTTTGTTCTTCCGCCGCTCTGTCTTTTCCCTCTCTTGCCTTTCTCCTCTCTTCCTTTACTCCTCTCGCCTGTCTCTTTTCCCAGTCTCTCTCTCGCTCTCTCCTCTCTCTCTCTCTCTCTCTTCTTCCCCCCCCATATGTTGTTGTCCCTGTGCTGTGCGTCGCTCCAACTCTTTGATTTACAAGTGTAATTCATGAGCTACTGCTGCCAAGGCTTCTGCTCCTTAAAAACCTTCCCACCGCTTGGGACTCCAACTGGCCTCTTCTACTCTCATCTCCTAAACACATACGCTGAGAGACACACACACACTTTTCATCTCCCGCATGCACACACACGCCTCATCTCCCAAACACACGCAACGCACACTCCCATAACTACCTAGATTATAGAGATTACATATAGAGATTACATATGGAAGATTACAGGGACAATTGAACTGTTTAACGTAGGGGAAACTTTTCAGTGGAATTGGGGAAGTTTCAGTGAAAGAACAGTCTACTGTAGGTCTTATAAGACAACGTTGTAAACACTTCTCTCCTGTCATTCAAGATCTCTTGGCAAAAGATGACTTCATGGTACTCCGGAAGACAAAATTCTGAAATCAGCTGTGATGACCTGGTTTGATTTTTGATGGCTGTCTGGTGTTTACAGGGAGGGTGTTTGACCCTAACAAGCACTGTGGAGTCCAAGACCCAGAGAGCAAACGGTCCTGCACGCGATCACTCACCTGCAAGGTGAGATACACTGGCCTCTAACCTCTGACCTCTAACCTCACATCTCATTGGCTACACACCTTATTCTGACCATAAGTGCGCATTACGTTATTTTGCCTTGTGTGCTTTATTTTCCTTGATACCAGGGGAAACTAATTTAAGTCTCATTTAAATGTGTTTTTATTGCCCTTTTGTGTCCACTTATCTTTGTTATTATATTGTATATTATTATATTGTTCCAGACTCACTCCCTGATCCACCGACGGGCCGTCCCAGGCAGGCAGAAAGAGTTTGATATCCTCCTGGCGGAACACAAGGGCAGAGCGAAGGAGAAAGATAAGGCGGGAGGGCAGAGGAGGGAGTCACAGGGGGGCAGTCAGAGCACCCGTGCCAATGATACTACCCCCTCCACCCTGCCCCCCCACTGCCACAATGGCAGAACCGTCTCCACTCTCAAACTGCGGTGGGCCAATGCACACAGACCCAGGTAGGGGGCAGCACTGAGGCCAAAGTCAATGTATAGCTTCTATTCATTCAATGGAATCATACTTGTTAAATATTTTCAATAAAGATGCCGTGTTTGCTGCTCAGTAATATTAGACCAAAGTTAGACCAAAGTTGCATATTTGTAAGACATTCTACTGCGCTGTTGGAGCTAGTAACATAAGCATTTTCCTGCACCTTCTGTAACACCTGCAAATCTGTGTACGCAACCAATTAACTTATTTGATTGTGAAAATCAGTCAGTTCAAACTCACACCACTAGGGGGTGCTGTATCCTGCTGTTGATAGGAGAATCAGAATCAAAGTGAAACAAACCGATTTTGACACTTGTTAGTTTTGTAAGTCATGTTAGTGTCTAGTTCTAAACATATTCTTACTTTCACTTTCTCTTCTCTTTCTTTCTTTCTTTCTGCCTGTCTCTTTCTTTCTTTCTTTTTCGTTCTCTCTCCCTCTCTGTGTGCAGGGTACCTGGTAGTGGGGGTGCTGCTCTCCTTTCCTCCACCCCCCCCGTCCCCCCAGGCTCAACACAGGACCCCCCAGTCCCTGTCTGGCAGAGGGCAGGAGGGGACAGGGACGGTCGTCTGTCCAGTGATGAGGGCGACCCAGGAACACCAGATGACCCTGACATAGACGGAGACCGACCATCCTGCCACTACTCCCCTCACCACCCTCGACCACTGGGGGTATGTACCTGTACCCGTAGTCATTTAGCAGACGCTCTTATTCAGGGTGACTTACAGGAGCAATTTGGGTTAAGTGTCTTGTACCTGTTTCTGTACCTGTCTACCCAACATTTAACATTAAGGTAGCTATGTGCAAAAATATGTACAGTTGAAGTCGGAAGTTTACATACACTTAGGTTGGAGTCATTAAAACTCGTTTTTCAACCACTCCACAAATGTCTTGTTAACAAACTATAGTACTTGTGCATGACACAAGTAATTTTTCCAACAATTGTTTACAGACAGATTATTTCACTTATAATTCACTGTATCACAATTCCAGTGGGTCAGAAGTTTACATACACTAAGTTGAGTGTGCCTTTAAATAGCTTGGAAATTCCAGAAAATTATGTCATGGCTTTATAAGCTTCGGATAGGCTAATTGACATCATTTGAGTCAATTGGAGGTGTACCTGTGGATGTATTTCAAGGCCTACCTTCAAACTCAGTGCCTCTTTGCTTGACATCATGGGAAAATCAAAAGATATCAGCCAAGACCTCAGGAATAAAAACTGTCGACCTTCACAAGTCTGGTTCATCCTTGGGAGCAATTTCCAAACGCCTGAAGGTACCACGTTCATCTGTACAAACAATAGTACGCAAGTATAAACACCATGGGACCACGCAGCCGTCATACCGCTCAGGAAGGACACGCGTTCTGTCTCCTAGAGATTAGCGTACTTTGGGGCGAAAAGTGCAAATCAATCCCAGAACAACAGCAAAGGACCTTGTGAAGAGGTACGAATGTATCTATATCCACAGTAAAACGAGTCCTATATTGACATAACCTGAAATGCTGCTCAGCAAGGAAGAAGCCACTGCTCCAAAACCGCTATAAAAAAGCCAGACTACGGTTTGCAACTGCACATGGGGACAAAGATCGTACTTTCTGGAGAAATGTCCTCTGGTCTGATGAAAGAAAAATAGAACTGTTTGGCCATAATGACCATTGTTATGTTAGGAGGAAAAAGGGGGATGCTTGCAAGCCGAAGAACACCATCCCAACTGTGAAGCATGGGGGTGGCAGCATCATGTTGTGGGGGTGCTTTGCTGCAGGAGGGACTGGTGCACGTCAGAAAATAGATGGCATCATGAGAAAGGAAAATTATGTGGATATATTGACATCAGTCAGGACATCAGTCAGGAAATTAAAGCTTGGTCGCAAATGGGTCTTCCAAATGGACAATGACCCCAAGCATACTTCCAAAGTTGTGGCAAAATGGCTTAAGGACAACAAAGTCAAGGTATTGGTGGCCATTACAAAGCCCTGACCTCAATACTATAGAACATTTGTGGGCAGAACTGAAAAAGCGAGTGTGAGCAAGGAGGCCTACAAACCTGACTCAGTTACACCAGCTCTGTCAGGAGGAATAGGCCAAAATTCACCCAACTTATTGTGGGAAGCTTGTGGAAGGCTACCCGAAACGTTTGACCCAAGTTAAAC
The DNA here is from genome assembly GCF_016432855.1 of Salvelinus namaycush. Taxonomy (NCBI): domain Eukaryota; kingdom Metazoa; phylum Chordata; class Actinopteri; order Salmoniformes; family Salmonidae; genus Salvelinus; species Salvelinus namaycush. Next base: position 33,062,367 of record NC_052312.1, read on the forward strand.
AATTTAAAGGCAATGCTACCGAATACTAATTGAGTGTATGTAAACTTCTGACCCTCTGGGAATGTGATGAAAGAAATAAAAGCTGAAATAAATCATTCTCTCTACTATTCTTCTGACATTTCACATTCTTAAAATGAAGTGGTGATCCTAACTGACCTAAGACAGGGAATTTTTATTAGGATTAAATGTTAAGGAATTGTGAAAAACTGAGTTTAAATGTATTTGGCTGAGGTGTATGTGAACTTCCAAATTCAACTGTATAATTTGTACGAAGGGTTTGTAAGTAATCACAAAATGTCAGCTGCTTCTAAAATATCTGTAAACAAATAAATGGTTGATAAACTACTTGTAAATCCTATATAAAGTGTTCCCTTATCTCTCAGTCTAACACCCAGACTGAAATCAACCCTAAGCCCCTTCCCTAGAGCTGGGAAGATAAACCGAAAACTACCGACATGGACATTGCCCTCTTACCGAAGCATTTTGGTTACGTCTGTAATTTTCGGTGAATATGCTACACAATGCTTTTGTTCTAAAAGCGTTATTTTGTTAACTGTAATGTGCATTAACTTGCTTTCTGCATTGAAAGTACAGTATCTTCCCTTTCCTTGTTTCGTTGCCTGGTCTCACTCTCTCTCCCCACTTTGCGTGGAGGGACAGATGCATTCTGATAATCGCAAGCACTTTGAGCAACGTTTCAAAATGGAATTGTGGGAAAACAAAGTTTTTAAATAGTATTTTACTGTAGTTAGAACATTCTCTGCTTTATGGCAGCATAATTTTTTTTTCTTCTCAACTCTCAATATTGAGGAAATTACACCACTTTCCAAACAGTATGTAATTGAGATGATTCGCTGGCGGAACGTGCCATTTGCAGTCAATACATTAAGTAGTCTATTGATGCCTACCAATGGAAAGTTTTTGTTGGACATTACATTTGCTGTTAGATCCTTTACATGGCTGTCTAGCAACAATATCATATATTTAGGTTTTAGCAATATAGATCATGTGTTTTGAGTTCCCACTTCCTCAGGTGGTAAATTATGTATCATATGTACAAAAAAAGGAGGCAGGCAAATGAATCTCTAAGAGCCCAAAATAAATCTGATCATTCTGGATCCTATTTCAAAGTATCCGTGCATTCCCTGAACATGTTAGATGAAATGGCTGACTTCTTTCATGTCTGACTTGGCACTGTAAAACTAGATCCCTGCCCCTAATGGAAAGTTAAAAATAATAATAAATGAGTGTATTTATCGTTATCGAACCAAATGTATCGTTAAATGACTTTTATGTCAATATCTTCCAGCTCCACCCTTTCCCCCCACACTATTTGTAGAGATTTGATTGTGTAAGCGATATGGAGGAAACCTCAGCCGGCCTGCCTGATGGTAATGCTTTAGAGCAATGCCTTAGTAATGGCTGCGGCGCTATTGCCATCTCACCGTACTGCTTGAAGTAGGGGTGTAACGATACACATATTCGTACTGAAGCATTCGGTACGGATACCCCAGTTCGGTCCGCACTGTGAACACAAATGAATACATACAAATAAATCTGAGCTGAAAAGAAATCCCATTTCAGGCTATTCCATTAAAACAAGCTATGCGCCAATTAAGATTTTAATTTTGATTAACGTGCGCATTTCAATGTGCTCTCTTGTGAGGCGCAGCCAGGAACTAGTTCTATAGTGGGGTCGATAAACCAGAATTGGAGGAATCCATCGCTTATATCTCCCGTTTGGGAACATTTTGGCTTCCTAGTAGATTACGTTAGCGATGGACATAGAGGTGTGGGTAAAACATTAACAGTATGTCGCCACGCTCAACGAGAATAGCCTATGCAGCTGCCAACACCTCAAATGTTGACAAATACGTTGACATCACCTCAGTATACCGCATGCAAGCAGCCCGTGGGAGCTGATTCTGACCGGGCCGAAGAAATTACAAGAGCGATAGGTAGGCTATGTTTACATTTTTTACAGTCTTTGGTTTATAGCCGCGGATATGCGCCTATTTTCGGTGGTTGAAAATAGGGGGTTTCAGGCAGTACCTTGTGAAAGTGCCCGAGCCACATTACAAACTTCACTGGCACTGAAGGAGACAGTGTCATGGTGTGTTCGTAACCAAGATGGAAGTGGGAATTTACCACTCAAACGGCCCTCCAACTGGTAATTACTTTTATGAAACTCGTCTATCATCCTGAGCTCCCCCTTCTCCCACATACTGACCTTTTGACTTTACCTACTAAGGAAATGGCCTCTATAACAGCATTTTTAGAAGTTAAATGCAACAACAAAACATTATTTAGAAAACGCAATCTATTTCATGTGGATTTGAACTGTATAACTGTCTAATAGCTGTACTTTTAGTTTAGCCATTAGCCAATCTGCGTTTCTCAATGAGTTCAAATCACATGAATGCAGCCAACTGGTATTTACGACTTCACAACTGGTAAATTCCCACCTCCCACATGGCTACAAACGCCGCGTCAGAGTGGAAACCAACATAACAATCCTGTCACAACAGACAATGCCAGGAACATTGTGAATGCTGAACATTGTGAATGGCATTTTAGTCTTCCCGCTGTCCCGAAACCGAACCGAACCATGACCCCAAAACCTCAATGCGTACCGAACCATGGGTTTGGTGAACCGTTACACCCCTAGCTTGATGCCATCCATACAGGCTGATTTGATCAATTTTTTCTCTTCTGACTGTTAACCCCTCCCTCCGTGTCTCAGTGCTGTGCGTTCAGCAGCAGGCTGATGGGACGTGGTCACTATGTGTTTGACCGGCGGTGGGACAGGATGAGGCTGGCGTTGCACTGCATGGTGGAGAAACATGTCAACGCTCAGATGTGGAGGTGAGGAAAGTGTGTGCGTCTTTTTATTGTACCAGCATAAATGATTTGTCGGCCCGTGTTCTGGGGCTCTGGGACCAACTCCAATGTATTTACATCCAGCTTTCGACTTCTGTGATGCTCTATGGAGAAAGTGAGTTCAGCTGTCTAGGGAAGACACACAGAGACTCATAGACACTATTAATAGGTGTGGAATGGCGGATGTTAGTATGACCTGGTTCTGCTGGGGCTCTGGCATAGGACATCAGCAGCCAGCTCATATTCTAGACAGAAATGTCTCTGAACCCCTGTAAATCTATAGGTATTTCATTATTGCTCTGGTTTTTCTAACGTTCCTGTCCTTTGCTGTGTTACAGAAAGGTGCCCCTGGCTGCTGAGAGCCCTCTCTCCCTCGGGAGCCCTCCTATCAGCACTCCTTCCCCCAGCTCTCTCACCCCTCCTCCCCCCCTCTCCTTCCCTCCCTCCACCAACGGAGCCTTCTCCATTGGGCCCTACTCCACAGCCTTTCCCCAGGATGCATCAGCAGCAGGGTTATTTGGCGTCAGGGACCCCTCCCAGCCCGTGGCCCCTGTCTCCGCCCTAGGGAAACCCCGTAATGGCACTACCACCAAACCCATCAGGCCCCCAGGGGCCACTGGTGGCGCGGCCAAGAAGAGGAGGACCACCCTTCCACCTAGTTCTGACACTCTCAGGGGGAACAACAGCAGCTACCAAACTCTGACTCCCACCCCCATGCTCCGCTCTGGCGTGCCCCCCCTTAGTGGTAGGAGAAAGACCTTAGGACACAGTGCCAGTGAGGTGGGGGTCAGGGCTGAGGACTGGTACTCCAACCCTGACCAAACCACCACCACACCCTACCCCCTCACTAAGGACCACCCCAGCCCCTTACCCCCTACTCCCAGCCCCCTTCCTCCTCCCAGCCCCCTGGCCTACGGAGGAGGGGTGGAGGGGAGAAAGAGGAGGAGCCCCAGTGCGTACAGAGGAGGAGGAAAGCCCAGTAAGGTGACCAAAGCAGCAGCAGGGCTGGATGGCATCTTCAGAAGGAACAACACTGGACTTCTGGCCTCAGGCCCCGAGTCACCTCGACAGGTAAACACACCTAACTCACCTGGTTACTCACATGGTAATTCACCTCACTTGACAGCTGAAGTTACCTTGGCTCAAATAAAAATAGCCTGCCTCATATTTATTTTTACTGTCATGGATTATACAGATTGATGTCGTCTTTGGATATGGGTTGAGCTTGACTGTCAACTTGAATCTCCCTTTCTTGCCCTCCCCCTGCTCTTCCTCTCCCTGTATCTCTCTTTCCTCTTGCAGTCCAAGTTGCATCATTGACAATAACAGGAGACATGGACAGAATGTTGTGCGGCTGGACTAGTATCTGTGACCTTTGACACAATGTTAGTACCACAGGGCCCTGCCCTGTTAACAGTGATGTCACTCAGCACTGCACCTGTACCCATGAGGGATTCTGGGACTTGGAGTCATTGGTGGGTCAGAATGATTTGGCTCCTCCTTTCACACTGCCCATCCCATATTAGGATGTGTGGTCCCTCCCCAGAATCCCGCCCACACATTGATCAGCCAATGGGCGGTTCTGCAGAGGTAGTCTCCATGGTTACAGGGTGAAGCACTCAAATCAAGACACTCATCATCACAAACTGCCCTCTGAAAAGGGAACCTGCTTTAGGTTGGCATCTTTATCACCGCTCTACATGCACTTAGACATTTTGTTGTTGTAGTATCCCGTTCCTGTGTGGTCAGGTGACCAGGAAGGAATTCCCATGTCCAAAAACTTCCTCAGACAGACCTGTCTTGACAGCCCCAGCAGACCTCCACTCCTCACCACACACACCCTTCTCTCCAGCATGCCAGAGTTCAAAGTGCACTTACTCTCCTCCTCCTGGACTCCAGAGGCTACACACCAACCTGTCTGTCACACAAGGGAAGACTTTATACTGACACTTTTTCATGAAATGTCTTTCAAAATAGGAGGAATTCAGGTTATCGAGGATTGTTTTTATTCTTCGTCTCAAATGTTGCAACACGAGAGGACCGACACCCTAAATGGAAAAACGATGGTGTTGGATTTTTTTATGTATAATAATTTATAATTTCTTAATTTTCTTACTGACCAGAGTAGAGCTACAGACAAATTATATTTGTATGTCAATTTTTTTTAAGTATTATTATTATTATCATAGTTGTTATTGTTGAAATGTGTACATATATTTTATTATTTTTATATTTATTATTAGTCTCCCATTACTAAAAGAACTCAAGCTAAAGTGTTTTACCTGCTTGGGGACATGTATTTTTAAGGGTCCTTTTTGCCGGCGGTTCTCCCTTTTCACACTTCTTCCAATGTTTCTACCTTTCAACATGACTTCTCTTTCTCTTCCACTGGTCTCTGACAGACTTGTATGTCTGCTTGATTGACGTGTACATTACAGAAATGTACATATGGCACAAGCCAACTCCTTTTAATACCGCTGGTTCCACTGCAGTGTGTTCTTCTGTTCTGTCAGTGATAGACACTCTACAGGGACGTCACTGACATGGGCTGCATCTCAATAGTCTAAAGTGGCATCTTCTCCTCGTCTCCTCCTTCGTCTTTCCTCATCTGAAAACTAAGGTGTAGTTTAGAGCAACGTGGGGGTTGCCAACCAGGAATTTGACTTGCGTCTAGCGAGTTCTTGTGATAGGAAGTTACTTCAGATTATTTAGATGCGTTTTTCTGAACAGCGGCAGAGCCCCTACTGTTACATACATGGGGAAGTTCAGTGGTTGCCTGAAGGAAGAATAATGCTTTTTCAGATCTTCTCTTTTGCACTTTTTCCTCATATGCCCAGATCGTTAATCTACTTCTATTTCTATAGATATTTGCTTCCCACCAAGTATGAACTCTGGGGTGTGAAGACACGCACAATCAAGATGACTTTGTTTCTTTTTTTTAATGAATTTGGATAATGTTCTTTCATTTTGAAAATGTCGACGGTTTTGTAGATCGGAAGGAAGAAATCTAATGTATTCCCTTTTTAGATGGAATTGTAAGGCTGCAAAATGCGAAGACTGTGCAAGGGGTGTGTAGACTTTCACTAGGCACTGTATATATTTGTAAAGGTGTTTTGTCAACAACAGTAAATATGAAGACTAGGCCTGTATTCCTTGTGACTTCAATCCCCTTTATAAACCAGTGTACTTTAGGCTACAGTGTAGGCCAGGGGTATTCAACTTTTACCCCATGAGGTCTGGAGCCTGCTGGTTTTCTGTTCTACCTGATCATTCATTGCACATACCTGGTGTCCCAGGTCTAAATCGGGGACCGATTTAGATGGGAAAAATGCATTGGAACTGGCTTTGAGGTCCAGAGTTGAGTTTGAAAGGTGTAGGCTATCTGAATCTCAGACAAGGTTATTTTGTAAATTTTATTTTGACAGTTTTACTGAATGTGTCTGTCTCCATGGCTAAGGGAAATCACAAACACTGTAGGTCTGCATGGTCCAGGGGGAGGGGCTGGGAAAAGTAGGTACAGTGGCGGAATGTTTCTAAGCCTGCCATTTGTCTTCAGACCCTGCCTCTGCAGAGGTGCACACTCTTCCAAGTCCTTAGGCCCTCACCTGCAGCACTCCATATTTCTGTAAGTGCTCGTAGGTGAAAGTATTGTGTCTTTTCACCATCTCGGATGACCTCCGACACACTCAAATGACTCGTATATGCTCGCTTTCTGCTCGTGGTCAATGTCGATGGCATGTAACTTCTCCCAACATAGTATTAGGCCTACATAATACATATCAGTTTATAACTCATCAATTACAAGTTACTGTTCGATCGCTGAAAATGTGTGCACTACTCCACTGGTTGGTCAGGTCTGGAGCCACCAATGCCCCTCTCCAGTCATTTAGGTAAGCAAACGGCACGTGACTGACTAGGTATTATTCCTGAATGTTAACTTTGCCTCTCCTCTCCTCGCTCTCCTCTCCTCGCTATTTTTACTGCGTGTGGAACAGCAGATACGCCGTCTAATTGAACTTGTGTCCTTCGCTCCTCGTCTTCTCAAAACCCGTTGGATAAGAAAGCCAGAGGTCCCGCCCATCTGACCTTCTCCTTCAATGGGTTTTGATAATGACGGCAGGAGAGAGGACACGAGGAGTATGCAATTGAGGTCTTCCCTACGTGTTGGTCTGAAATGGCACGCTGTTTCCTGTAGTGCACTACTTTTGACCAATGCCCTAATATAAGTGCCCTGGTCAAAACAAGGGCACTGAATCGGGAAATACAGTGCCTAAGTAGTGCACTATAGGGAATGACGCAGACTTGAATGGACTAGTGGTTCAGTGCAGTCTCCTTACTACTCACCCAGGACATGGATGTCTCTCTGTAAGTTAGGCCTTATTTTTGTATTCACTGTAAATAAAGCAGAACCAGGTTCTTGTCGAGGTCTTACTATGAAATGGTCACTGGTTCACCTTATCAGTCCGTGGTGGCGTCCATCATGTGCTTTCTACTCCTGGGTGACTCTTTTATCCTGTTGTCCCCATGGTGTTTTCAACACGTTTAGATGTGTATTTTCAGGTTTGACAATGTTTTGGATAAAAAACAATTATATATCAAATCATTTTTTAACCTGCTGTTTTGTCCTGTCCCTTCTTGATGGAATAAATCCACCCAGGTGCATGATTCAGCATAGCAGGATAGTAATTCCATGGGAGAATCTCAATTTCATACTCATAGCGTCCTCTCTCCTTGCCTCCTCAATACCCATTGGATAATAAGTCAGAGGTCCCACCCCTCTGACCTTCTCCTCCAATGGGTTTTTAGAAGGAGGAAAAGAGAGGACCGGAGGAGTATGCAATTGAGATTTCTTTGTTTCCCGTGGGGTAAAGATGTACACAATGAATTATGCCTGAAAGAAGAACAGACACCCATACATTTCCCTTTACTTGAATTAGTCCTCTGTACACTTGCAAAGTCAATTCCCCTCATTCCTGCAGGGGTGGCACTTTAAAGGCCCACCTAATATAAAATGTATGGATTGTGCCATATGGACTGGAGCAGTGAGTAAAGGCCAAGGTGGGTCTAGTACTGATGTTTAGGATATCTTTGTGTCCCCTTGTACACTTGACCACAAACGATCACTTGGTATAGTCTAGTAGGTGAGCAAGAATCCATTTTGGAACCAGACCTGATAATTATGTTTGTCAACAAACTGGCATCTGAGCTGGACTGGGCATGGTGCATCCTTCCGCTCATAATATATGAAGTGAACAACAAGTCCTGGTGTGTAGGGATAGCTACTACAGAGCTGTGTTCATCCTATTCTTCACAGTAGCCTATCCATCCACCTGTAAAAGTGATGCGTTGTAGACTATGCCTGTGCAGCAACAGGTGCCGCCCCATCGCCAGAATTGGTAGGCTTGCTGGAAGACCTCATAAGAGCCTTTTCTATTCACTTTTAAAATCATATATTTGTGTGTTGTCGAGTAGTTATTATAGCAACACAGACAACTAGCGCTACAAAATGTCAAAAAGCTGTCAGTAGGTTAAATGGCAAAGGCAGCTTGCATGTAATTGATGACATAAAAGGTTTCCAACACTATGCAGCATGTCAATGAATTCAGAGGGCTTTCCCCCCATTGCAAACAGCATTCTTATGATAATAGTTTAATGCTGGTCCTTTGGTTAATTGTCTGGCCGATAGCGGTGGCCACCTTTTGTTGTATTTCTCACTGGGCCTAGAGGACAGGGTCTGGTCTCGGGGATTATAACTCAAGAGGTCTACTCAAATACCACAACAACTATATTTTTTAGAAGCCCCAATTTGTAGGCTATGCAAGAAGTTGGTTCCAACTACTTTTAGACTAGTTATTAGTACTATATTATGTGGACATTAGCTAAACAATATTTAGGCCAATAATACCTGTTAAATAATGTCTAAAACACACATCACATGGTGAGATATTGCTGGCCTACAGCCATAGCTTTTAGGCCTATGTTTGAATGATTAGCCTAATATTATTGATATTTGAGTTATTTAAACAATAAGGCACGAGGGGGTGTGGTATATGGCCAATATACCATAGCTAAGGGCTGTTCTTATGCACGACACATCGCAGAGACCCTGGACACAGCCCTTAGCCGTGGTATGTTGGCAATCTACCACAAACCCCCAAGGTTCCTTATTGCTATTATAAACTGGTTGCCAACGTAATTAGAGCAGTAAAAATATATGTTTTTTTCAGCCAATCCGCATTCAGGGCTCAAACCACCCAGTTTATAATGAATAATATACCAATTTTGCGCCAATCTTCGTACCTTTAGGCCTGTTTGCCATGTCCACATTTTTATTCATAACGTGATTAGCTAAGCGACACTTTCGGTGCTCACGACAGATTGCGGTAGCATAGCAACAAAATGTTGCAACATCCTGCTAGCGAGGACCATAAAGTTATTGGAATGCCATCCATCGAACCTGTGGGTAGCCCCATCTCTCCACCTAGCCTAGCTCTTCACTATTAAGCACACTAGAACATTTAATGCTGAAAATCATATTCTTCTAAAGGAATTCACAACGTTGTAGAAACGTTATTACATTTGAGCAACATTTTATCAATCCATATGGTAAGCTATTTGGCAAGGTTGCTTTTATGCCAAAATTTAATTTGGCTATCCAAAAAAACTAAAATTCACAGACTGGGTGCCGCCAACCTGGACACAGGGGTAGACATAACATAGTAAAAGTAAACCGAAGAACTCCAATTAGTATGTATGATATGTTGCTTTTCATCAGTGGAGGTTGGTGGGAGGAGCTATAGGAGGATGGGCTCATTGTAATGGCTGGAATGGAATTATTGGAATGGACTCATATGTGGTACTATTCCATTCCAGACATTATAATTAGCCCGTCCTCCTATAGCTCCTCCCACCAGCCTCCACTGTGTTTCATATGGTATGTACTAATTTGTGGATGTCCATCATCCCTTTCATATAATATGTTATGAATTTCAATTCATATATGTTACGAATTGCAATTTTGTACAACATGTTACGAATTGCAATTCATACAATATGTTACGAATTTCCAAAACATATATGTTAAGAATTCCAATTTGTTTTAGCTAACATTAGCTATGTGACTAATGTTAGCTAGGCTAGGGGTTAAGGTTAGGAGTTAGGTTAAAGGGTTAAGGTTAGGGGAAGGGTTAGCTAACATGCTAAGTAGTAGAAAGTAGCTAAAAAGTAGTAAGTAGTTGCAAAGTTGCTAAAATGCTAAAGTTGTCCTTGATGAGATTCAAACACACAACCTTTGGGTTGCCAGATTGTCCAGTTATACACCCACCCATCCACCCTGACCAACCACCCTATTGTGTTTGCCTTAAGTAACCTTCTGTCTTATGTCACCATACCAGACACAACATATCATACTAATTTGAGTGTCCCGGATATAGATTAACTATGTTATGTCTAGTCTATGAGACCAGGCTGGTGCCGATGCTCGACATGCATTATTGTAACCAATATTAACATATCACTACAATTCATAATCTGCACTGACTAATTGTAGCTATGCTATAGGACTACTTATGCAATATGAAAATATAGGTTTATCTAATAGGCTACTGGAATGTTCTAGACTAAACTTTTAAAAAATAAGATAAGATTATCAAAAGGGCTGAAGATGATGTGTTCTTTAGGGGAAATTTGATTGCGGTCTTCCTGTGTAACAAGGGAAATATTGAAATATAGAAATGTGTCATTATTATAACATAGGCCTATCTTATCACATATGAAAGTAAAACTAGGTTGAATAAATGATTTGATCCTTAATTAAACAAATGCATCATTGGATAGGCTACTCGTCAACTTCAACCCGCAGGTGAACAATTGCAGGTTGCGATTTTGTGGCAAGATAAATAATTTAGATTTATTGAAATAAATGTATTTTTCCCCCAAAATGTTGGCATTGTTGTGTTTGGCCTATTATTAAATAAACTCCAACACAGAAATTATAAATGGCCATTGTGCAACATTTCCAACAGTTCCAAATCGCCAGATTATTCTTTACATTCTGCTTTAGCGTTTTACGACTTTTCCCAGGGAATAATGCACTTTTATACACGATAAGTATGCGCAGAAGAGAACAAAACGAGCTAACGTTTCGGTTTAATTTGTGTGTCCTGGATTCTGGAAAGCCTGTGCGCGCGCTTAGTAAATGGAGCACTAAACGGCCTGAATTTGGCAACAGTGTTCCTCGATCACGGGGGGTCAACTATTCCTCTCCTACCCCCCAAAGTGCCAACGACACTGGCATTTATAAAGAAAAGTAGAAGTGCTGCACCTTTGCGCAGCGGCCGCCTTTAGCTGAAAGGTCTCCTCTGAGTGCACAAAGGCAGCTGCTGGAGGAACTGTTCAGCGCGAGGGAGCGAGCCGAGCGCTGAGAGGCGTAATAAACAATCTCCGGCTAGCTACAGACAGGGACGCGGACTCGAAGTAGCTCCCCGGCCCAAGCCCGTAGCTTTACTCAGTGAAACAGGATTCCATCGTCAGGTTAAGACTTCTACAGGTAAGAACTATTCTTAACACATTTATATTCGCCCTAAATGTCTGATCGAAGACCTGGAACGCGTTATGGAAGCGTAAAAGCCCTCGCCTTGGCTCCCCGAACGTGGTTGTTTTTGCAGAAAATGGCGTCATCCTTCTCTTGTTCTGCCTGTCCATGGAGGGGAGAGGAATTGGTTTCGGCGACTCAAACTCGCCCTTAAATAATATTTCCAGGAACTCAAATACGATGATAGTTACAACTAGATGTATTTATTCATATTTCATTGTTACAATTATATTTGTTGGTAAAATCTAGTCGTTATAAAGACGCGCAAAGCCGGAAGGGTCACCGGTCTGTGCGCCAAGCTGCTTCTTGGAAAAGGTGGCACAGAGCCGCAAAGCGCAGGGTTTTACATTCGTAATATCGTCCCCTCGGGAGAGTCTTTACAAAGCCAAATATCTGAGAGTGGTTTAGGGATTTCCCTAAGATGGTGATGGATGTGTTTATGTGAGTGTTGTACGTTCTCTTTGTATTTATTTTGTCTGGGTTAGCCCGTTTTTACGCCGCACTCCCCTGCCATGCTGCAATATGTAGAAGGGGCCTCTCTTTTACGGCTTGAAAGGTGCATTTTGTACTTGGCTTCTGCTTTGATCAAGTTAAGCTGGTCTTTTGTTGCTCAAAATACTGGCGTTTTGAGGCTGACAATATAACCGTGTAAAGGAGATTTTCGGGGATAATGGGGCAATGCAAATCGTGCCATGAGAACGGTAAACTGCCCTGCGCCCTGGCTCCCAGATTGCCAATGAGGACAGACTGAATAAAATGGTCCTTTGGACAATCACGTAGTTAGCACAAAACTGGGGAAGTTCAGTGCTGCGCAACGATATGCTGCTTTGCACATATCTATGGAAGCCCATTCACACAATGTCAACAGGCCTACTATCTCAAAATGCAGATATCTAAGTCATAAAATGTTGACACTATCTCAAAATGTTCAGACACTAAGTCGACATTTTGAGATGGGCCTACATAAATCAACATTTTGAGATACTAAGTTGACATTTTTAGATAGATCTCTAGGCCTATATAGGATATGTTTCTTCCCCCCCTCCCCCCCAAAAGTTGTATTGTCACATACACTGGACAGGTGCAGTGAAATGTGTTGTTTTACAGGGTCAGCCATAGTAGTACAGCACCCCTGGAGCTCAAGGGCACATAGATCTTTCACCTTGTCGGCTTGGGTATTCAAACCAGCGACCTTTCAGTTACTGGTCCAATGCTCTAACCACTAGGCTATGCCCCAGAGTGAGGAGCACAGAGTTTCTCCTGATCTGGTAGGCAAACCTAACTAGGTAAAACTCCAGACCCAAGTTGTAGGGTAAGACATAGTAATAAATCAAATGTAAAACAGTTTTATATGGGCTATGATGGGACCAGATTTTTTACTAATCAGGTCATATGTTGTTGTTGTTTTACTCTGGGCCCTAGGGAGGACGAAACCATTAAAACCCTGTCAAACTGCAGCAACCTTGTACTTGTTCATATTCATTATATTACATTATTTATTTATTTTTAATTAACTAATGGGAAGTCCTTTACACAGACAAAGAGACAACAATTGCAATTGGACAATAAAACGAACAGGGCTGAGCTTGCTTTATTCAGGGCTGTAGGCCTTTGCATTTGTAATTGAAGAGTTCATCAAACAGTATGCCATCACTATTGTGTTGATTGATTCATTCCAATCAATCATTTTGAATTAAAAATGTCTAGGTAGCCTAGCCAGCCAAAGTTTGAGTATAAACCAAAGTTGTGCTGTAGTGGTGGTTGTTAGCTGTGGTTGTTATCAGTACCCACTGGGCACAGACGTCATTTCAACGTCTATTCTATGTTGGTTGAATGTAATTTCATTCAAATTCCGTGGAAACAACGTTGATCAGACTGAAGCGCCAATGAATTGTGCACGAGTTGACAAATCATGAGGCAAATCAGTCTAAACAACAGTAGGCTACTTTGTCCCATCTTTTCAGTGCTTTTGGTTCAATATTTTGTATTAAACCAAATCAAAAGTGGTGAGGCAAATACCAGCTGACCATTCCTTTGCTGGTGGCCCTGCTGTGCTGATCTCTGCAAAGTGGATAGATGGAAATCGCCACACAATGCTACAAATGAAGAAACATGTCCTATATAAACTCAACAAAAAAAGAAACATCACTTTTTCAGGACCCTGTCTTTCAAAGATCATTTGTAAAAAGCCAAATAACTTCACAGATCTTCATTGTAAAGGGTTTTAACACTGTTTCCCATGCTTGTTCAATGAACCATAAACAATTAATGAAAATGCACCTGTGGAACTGTCGTTAAGACACAAACAGCTTACAATTAAGGTCACAGTTATGAAAACTTAGGACACTAAAGAGGCTTTTCTACTGAACCTGAAAAACACCAAAAGAAAGATGCCCAGGGTCCCTGCTCATCTGCGTGAACGTGCCAGAGGCATGATGACTGCAGATGTGGCCAGGGCAATAAATTGCCATGTCCGTACTGTGAGACGCCTAAGACAGCGCTACAGGGAGACAGGATGGACAGCTGATCGTCCTCGCAGTGGCAGACCATGTGTAACAACACCTGCACGGGATCGGTACATCCGAACATTACACCTGCGGGACAGGTACAGGATGGCAACAACAACTGCCCGAGTTACACCAGGAATGCACAATCCCTCCATCAGTGCTCAGACTGTCCGCAATAGGCTGAGAGAGGCTGGACTGAGGGCTTGCAGGTCCTCACCAGACATCACCGGCAACAACGTCGCCTATGGGCACAAACCTACCGTCGCTGGACCAGACAGGACCGGCAAAAAAGTACTCTTCACTGACGAGTCGCGGTTTTATCTCACCAGGGGTGATGGTCAGATTCGTGTTTATCGTCGGAAGGAATGAGCGTTACACCGAGGCCTGTACTCTGGAGCGGGATCGAGGTGGATGGTCCATCATGGTCTGGGGCGGTTTGTCACAGCATCATCGGACTGAGCTTGTTGTCATTACAAGCAATCTCAATGCTGTGCGTTACAGGGAAGACATCCTCCTCCCTCATGTGGTACCCTTCCTGCAGGCTCATCCTGACAAGACCCTCCAGCATGACAATGCCACCAGGCATACTGCTCATTCTGTGCGTAATTTCCTGCAAGATAGGAATGTCAGTGTTCTGCCATGGCCAGCGAAGAGCCCGGATCTCAATCCCATTGAGCATGTCTGGGACCTGTTGGATCGGAGGGTGAGGGCTAGGGCCATTCCCCTCAGAAATGCCCGGGAACTTGCAGGTGCCTTGGTGGAAGAGTGGGGTAACATCTCACAGCAAGAACTGGCAAATCTGGTGCAGTTCATGAGATGCACTGCAGTTCTTAATGCAGCTGGTGGCCACACCAGATACTGACTGTTACTTTTGATTTGGCCCCCGCCCCCTTTGTTCAGTGACACATTATTCAATTTCTGTTAGTCACATGTCTGTGGAACTTGTTCAGTTAATGTCTCAGTTGTTGAATCTTGTTATGTTCATACAAATATTCACACATGTTAAGTTTGCTTAAAATAAACGCAGTTGACAGTGAGAGGACGTGTCTTTTTTTGCTGAGTTTATGTATGATCTACTATATCAAAATGTTGATGTAGGTAGGTCTATCGTGACATTTTTAGGTAGTAGACGTTTAAAAAATGTTTGGTGGCGTGAATGGTTTTCCATACGTATCGGCAGCTGCTGAAACCACCTGTGTTTCGCCACAATATTTTTGGGCGAACCTTTTGTAAATACTTGGGGACTCTTGGAGAAAAGAGCACACAATACAGTATTCATGCAGCCCTTTTATCCGGGCGCCCGTATGGTCTATGTATGAATGAAGTCCCAAGTTCCACTCGCTGGCTGCCCTGCCCTCCTCTAACGTCAGCTGCATGCGTCCTAGCAGAACGTAGCCAAGTGCTGGCTACCATAGATCCATGTTTAGCGAAGTCACTATAAGTCGCTGTGTCATTTCACGTGTTTTGTTGATTGGGCCATCATATTCAAAACGTAACAATATCCACACTGGCTACTGCACCCGTTCTCTCTCGTTGCACAATTTATTAAGTTGGTCTGGCGAGTTATGCAACGAATCCTAACATAATATGCTGGCTAGTGGCTACTGGCATCTGCACGGAGGGGAATGTTATAGTTTTAAATGCGGGGTGAATAGTCATCTAGCCACATTGAATTAGATCTGTCAAGTTTGCAAATCACCAGTGGCATTTGCGTCACAGCCCGCGGCCCTCGCACGCCCATGGGATATGGTGTTGCTAATGGAGACTGCTACCCGTTGAAAGATAACTGTAAACCCAAACGCTAAACAATCAATGCGCGCTCGCTAGTGGAGACGAGTTGGAGATGTTATGGAACAGTGTAGGCATCGTTTTATGGTATTTTCTTTCACGGATTCGCAACATTTCTTCCTCATTGCGTGGAATGCGTAAGGGGATGGTGGCTGGCTGGCTCGCAGGGACTTTTGTTAATCAGTGAGAGCAGTTCACTTCGTCCTTCACGTTTGACAACACATTGTGGCCATTGTGGAGTTGCTGGGGTCGATATCTCGCGACTTCTCAAAATATGGATATATTTTTTCCACTGTATGGTAAACGTACCAATACATTTTGTTCGACCGTAAAGCTCTTACGAATAGCGCACACAATAAATACTCGATAATGAATCATAAAAACAAAGCATCCTTTCAGATTAAAGCGGGGGAAACGCTGTACCATTTCTGGTTTCATCCCGAGTGGGGCGTATTATCCAACTGAACGTTTGGTTTTGTTATTGCGCCACGTTGGGCACTGCGCATGTTAGTTACACTTGTCTAGGGTAATTTTCTGCTTTCAAACAAGAAGTAGTATTTCATTTTTTTGCTCATTGACAAATGAAAATCATCTGAATGCATTTTAATTTGACAGTATTTAGCTTGTGGAGATGAGGGTTATATTTAGGTTATGTTGGGTTATGATTTGAAAGTATAGGCCTAAACAGTGCCCACTTTGGAAACTGTTTTCTAGCCCATTTAAAGAAGACTAGCCGAAGGCAAGAGAAACTATGCCTATATAATGCTATTATGATGTATATTTTGGGTCTAATTCTTCTTCAGATTCATTACAATGACCAGGAGAGGGTTGCATAACAAGTGAATGTAAACATCCAAGCCCAGCCTATTGTTATTGTTAGACAGGATTTAGATTGATTAAGTTGAGAATCACTCACTGTAAGGGCAGACCTGCGTTATGGTGTGCTGGTGGTCTGTCTAGTCTAGTGGGTGTGTTTATGGGGGCAGCAGTCTCCATGTGAGGTTATGGTGTCTCACACTGGTTACAACGTGAACAGAGCGCATCCGGTCTTTGTTCCAGCACTTATAAACTCATCCCTTACACATAGAAATAATTGCTGTGAACTTTTCCGTCATTTCTTCATTCAATTATTTTCACTTCCTACTGCCTAGCAGGAGTCCTGTGCAGGTGTGGGTTCAGTACTTTCACAGCAGTGTACATCTTATTAACCAACGTTAAAGGGGCAATCTGCAGTTCAAATAATGACAAATCAATGACCCCCGCCACTGATTTGGTAAATAGCTTAGGGATGGGGGTGGAGAAATGTAACCCTTCTTAAAATCATAAACAGAGCTATGGGTGCAAGGATTGACCATCCATGAGAACAACATGTTTTAAAGTTTAACCATGTTTTGAGGCAATACGGTGTTGGTCTGCAAATCATTGTTTACTAGCAAAGGAGTAAAACAAGCTTATATTTTGGGTTCTGATGGGGTAAGACAATTCGGCTGACTTATGCGGCATTTATGAGTTATATTCTTCAAGAATCAATGGGACGGTGGCATGTCATGAATTAAAAAAGTTTAAAAAAAATTGACGTAGCAATCACAGATTTACCCTTTAAATGACTCTCTTGTGAGTTTGTTCTGGTAGCAGTGTATGTCTCTACAGGCCCACTGATAAATACTCATATTACCTGAGTAGGAACAACTACTTCTGTCTCTGTCTCCATGGAAACGCCTGAGCGTGTTACCAAGTCTTCATCATCAGGTCACCTCTCTGATGATAGCTGCATGTTTTCTGATTGAGCCTCACAACATTGGATTGACTCAATTTATACCCGGCCATTCTGTCTGATGCACTCAGAGAGCATTACCACTGAACTCTTCATTGAACATGCTCTTGAATTTCTCCCCGCTCTGAAACTGCGATGACCATCTTCCTCCCTATGAATTAGGCTAGGTTTGGAAGAATAGAAATCTGAAAACTAGTTTTGATCATATCTGTGCAAATTGAGGACAGATACACCGACTTAACCAAAACATTTGCAAAGTGCCTTACAGTAACCTAAAGTGAGTCAGCAAGCACTAGTACAGTGACCAGGAAAAACGACCTGGAAGGAAGAAACTTTGAGAGGAACCAGACTCACGACAGGGGGGTTGACTCTTCAGGCATTAGTGCCAGAATAAAATAGTTACTGTGGCATCTTCTTTGACGACTTCCAAAACATGGACTTTGTCACCATCTGGTGGTCAATACGTGGTACAGTCAGAGACGGTACCGTAAATCAATTTCACAGTGCATTGAAAATATAATGTGTGTGTGTGGGTGGGTATGAGGGTTGGGCAGTCTCTGATAGAGGCACACACACATACTCTTTTCTTTGAATAATAAACTCAGAAAAAAAATAAATGTCCTCACTGTCAACTGCGTTTATTTTCAGCAAACTTAACGTGTGTAAATATTTGTATGACCATAACAAGATTCAACATCTGAGATCAATGTCTCCCTGAACAAGGGGGGGTCAAAATCAAAAGTAACAGTCAGTATCTGGTGTGGCCACACCGCCCCAGACCACGACGGACCCTCCACCTCCAAATAGATCCCGCTCCAGAGTACAGGCCTCGGTGTAACGCTCATTCCTTCCGACGATAAATGCGAATCCGACCATCACCCCTGGTGAGACAAAACCGCGACTTGTCAGTGAAGAGCACTTTTTGTCAGTCCTGTCTGGTCCAGCGACGGTGGATTTGTGCCCATAGGCAACGTTGCTGCCGGTGATGTCTGGTGAGGACCTGCCTTACAACAGGCCTACAACAGGCCTCAGTCCAGCCTCTCTCAGCCTATTGCGGACAGTCTGAGCACTGATGGAGGGATTGTGCATTCCTGGTGTAACTCGGGCAGTTGTGGTTGCCATCCTGTACCTGTCCCGCAGGTGTGATGTTCGGATGTACCGATCCCGTGCAGGTGTTGTTACATGTGGTCTGCCACTGCGAGGACGATCAGCTGTCCATCCTGTCTCCCTGTAGCGCTGTCTTAGGCGTCTCACAGTACGGACATTGCAATTTATTGCCCTGGCCACATCTGCAGTGCTCATGCCTCCTTGCAGCACGCCTAAGGCACATTCACGCAGGTGAGCAGGGACCCTGGGCATCTTTCTTTTGGTGTTTTTCAGGGTCAGTAGAAGGGCCTCTTTAGTGTCCTAAGTTTTCATAACTATGACCTTAATTGCCTACAGTCTGTAAGCTGTTAGTGTCGTAACGACAGTTCCACAGGTGCGTGTTCATTAATTGTTTATGGTTCATTGAACAAGCATGGGAAACAGTGTTTAAACCCTTTACAATTAAGATTTTTATGAATTATCCTTGAAAGACAGGGTCCTGAAAAAGGGACGTTTCTTTTTTTGCTGAGTTTAAATGAAGACTTGGAAGTGTGCTGACAGTCAGGCAGGTGGATGTGATGGATGGAACTGCACTAGCCTGGGACCACCACTAGAGGGAGGTATTACCTCTATTTTCACCTCTGACAGCATCTTAACATCGTTTGGTGATGGTGGAAAACACACACTGGAACATGGGCTCCTTCCAGTGTTGTTGCAGGTGTTTGGGTAGAGAGAGAGCAGCATGGTGAAGGCCAAATCCGCTCCGAGGAAGACCTCTCAGCAACACACTAAGGTAGAGACAAGACCAGTTCCCTCCCTCAACCCCAGTATATATCCTACCAGTAAACAGTCCTAGTAGCACCCCAAAGATATACTATCCCCACCTCTCCTAAACAATAGTCCCTCACTCCTAGTGTACTATGTTTATATTCTGACTCCCAATCTACACACACCTGCTTCTAGTGTATACCCACTCTTAGGAGTGTCCTCTCAGTGGAACCATCCCTGCACTCCTTCCTGTTTCCAGCCCACTGTCTGTCTGTCCCTTTTCCTCTTCACAGCGTCTGTCATACAGTAGTTAAATACAGACAGTCTTCCTCACTGTTTACTCATCAATCAGTGAGTGAGATGACAAGTTCTCTCTCTCTCTCTCTCTCATCAGAAGTACAGTGCCGTCAGGAAGTATTCACACCCCTTTACTTTTTCCTACATTTTGTTGTTACAAAGTGGGATTAACATGGATTTAATTGTAATTTTTGGGGGTCAACGGTCTACACAAAATACTCATGTCAAAGTGGTCGAAAAATTCATACATTTATTGCAAATTAATAAAAAAATGAAACACTAATATATCGTGATGAGATAAGTATTCAACCCCCTAAGTCAATACATGTTAGAATCACCTTTGGCAGTGATTACAGCTGTGCGTCTTCCAGGGTAAGCCTCTAAGAGCTTTGCACACCTGGATTGTACAATATTTGCACATTATTCTTTTTTTAATTCTTCAAGCACTGTCAGGTTGGTTGTTGATCATTGCTAGACCACCATTGTCAAGTCTTGCCATAGATTTTCAAGCTGATTTTAATTCAAAACTAAACCACCCATGAACATCTTGGTAAGCAACTCCAGTGTAGATTTGGCCTGTTTTAGGTTATTGCCCTTCGGAAAAGGTTCCTTCGTCGCCCAATGTCTGGTGGAAAGCACATTGAAGCAGGTTTTCCTCTAGAATTTTTCCCGTGTTTAGCTGTGTTCCGTTTCTTTTTAACCTAAAAAAAACTCCCTAGTCTTTGCCAATGACAAGCATACCCATAACATAGCCCCCACCATGCTTGAAAATATGAAGAGTGGTACTCAGTGATGTGCTGTGTTGTTTTCCCCCAAATATAACGCTTTGCATTCAGGACAATAAGTTAATTTCATTGCCACCTTTTTTGCAGTATTACTTAAGTGCCTTGTTGCAAACAGGATGCAGGTTTTGGAATATTTGTATTCTGTACAGGCTTCCTTGTTTTCACTCATTTAGATTGGTATTGTGGAGTAACTACAATGTTGTTGATCCATCCTCAGTTCTCTCAGATCATAACCATTAAACTGTTTTAAAATCACCATCAGCCTCATGGTGAAATCTCAGAGCAGTTTCCTTCCTCTCAGGCAACTGAGTTAGGAAGGATGCCTTTATCTTTGTAGTGACTGACTGGGTGTATTTATACAGTGCCTTGCAAAAGTATTAATCCCCTTGGTGTTTTTGCTATTTTGTTGCATTACAAACTGTAATTTAAATGGATTTTTATTTAGATTTCATATAATGGACATGATATAGTGAAATGAAAAAAAATAACTTGTTTCAAAAATTCAAAACGGAAAAGTGGTGAGTGCATATGTATTCACCCCCTTTGCTATGAAGCCCCTAAATAAGATCTGGTGCAACCAATTACCTTCAGAAGTCAAATAATTAGTTAGATTGCACACATGTGGACTTTATTTAAGTGTCACATGATCTCAGTGTATATACACCTGTTCTGAAAGGCCCCAGAGTCTGCAACACCACTAAGCAAGGGGCACCACCAAGCAAGCGGGACCATGAAGACCAAGGAGCTCTCCAAACAGGTCAGGGACAAAGTTGTGGAGAAGTACAGATCAGGGTTGAGTTCTAAAAAAAATATCAGAAACTTTGAACATCCCACAGAGCACCATTAAATCCATTATTAAAAAATGGAAAGAATATGGCACCACAACAAACCTGCCAAGAGAAACCAAAACTCACGGACCAGGCAAGGAGGGAATAAATCAGAGGCAACAAAGAGACCAAAGATAACTCTGAAGGAGCTGCAAAGCTCCACAGCAGAGATTGGAGTATCTGTTCATAGGACCATTTTAAGCCGTACACTCCACAGAGCTGGGCTTTACGAAAGAGTGGCCAGAAAAAAGCCATTGCTTAAAGACAAAAATAAGCAAGCACGTTTGGTGTTTGCCAAATGGCATGTGGGAAGGTACTCTGGTCAGATTGAGCTTTTTGGCCATCAAGGAAAACTCTATGTTTGGCGCAAACCCAACACCTCACATCACCCCGTGAAACCATCCGCACAGTGAAGCATGGTGGTGGCAGCATCATTCGGTGGGGATGTTTTTCATTGGCAGGGACTGGGAAACTGGTCAGAATTGAAGGAATGATGGGTGGTGCTAAATACAGGGAAATTCTTGAGGGATAATCTGTTTCAGTCTTCCAGAGATTTGAGACAGGGACGGAGGTTCACCTTCCAGCAGGACAATGACCCTAAGCATACTGCTAAAGCAACTCTCGAGTGGTTTAAGGGGAAACATTTAAACGTATTGGATTGGCCTAGTCAAAGCTCAGACCTCAATCCAATTGAGAATCTGTGGTATGACTTAAAGATTACTGTACACCAGCAGAACCCATCCAACTTGAAGGAACTGGAGCAGTTTTGCCCTGAAGAATGGGCAAAAATCCCAGTGGCTAGATGTGTCAAGCTTATAGAGACATACCCCAAGAGACTTGCAGATGTAATTGCTCTACAAAGTATTGACTTTGGGGGGTGAATAGTTATGCACGCTCAAGTTTTCAGTTTTTTAAAATCTTATTTCATGTTTGTTTTACAATAAAACATATTTTGCATTTTCAAAGTGGTAGGCATGTTGTGTAAATCAAATGATACAAACCCCCCAAAAATCTATTTTAATTCCAGGTTGTAAGGCAACAAAATGGGAAAAATGCCAAGGGGGGTGAATACTTTCGCAAGCCACTGTATACCATTCAAAGCCTAATGAATAATTTCACCATATTCAGCATCTGTTTATTTTGACACATCTAGCAATCGGTGCCCTTTGCGAGGCATTGAAAAACCTCCCTGGTCTTTGTGGTTAAATCTGTGCTTGAAATTCACTACTCCATTGCGGGACCTTACAGATAATTGTATGTGTGGGGTACAAGGATGAGGTAGGCATTCAAAAATCATGTTAACCACTAATATTGAACACATAATGAGTCCATGCAACGTATGTGATTTGTTGAGCACATTTTTACTCCTGAACATATTTAGACTTTCCATAACAAAAGGGGTTGAACACTTATTGACTCAAGACATTTCAGCTTTTCATTTTTTATGAATTTGTAAACATTTCAAAAAACAAATTCCACTTTGACATTATGGGGTATTGTGTGTGTGTGTGTGTATATCAGTGACACAAAATTTCAATTGAATCAATTTAAAATTCAGTCTGTAACACAACAAAAAGGGGTGTCAATTCTTTCTGAAGGCGCTGTACATAAAGGAAGCCAATCTCTCACTGGATCATCAAGAGACTGATTGGTACAATAAAACCCCATTTCTTATTTCCTCTGAGGTCGTCAGAGACCTTCCTCATTAGGTTGGTCAGGTGTATGTCTGTGGTTAGGGTAGGAGGAGCCATGGCTCAGGCATTTTCCCCCCTCCCCGAAGGCAATGGGGAGATGAGAGCGGGAGATGGAGACAGAGTGAGGGATGGAGAGGGGGAGGGAGAGAAGAGAGGAGGGCAGGGGTGAGCGAAGGCAAGGGTCAGTGTAGAGTCCCGTATCTCTGACAGCCTAGTGTGTGTGTGTGTTAGTGTGAGAGCGAGAGAGAAAGTGTGTTAGCTGGCTGGCTGGGTGTGCTGGGAAACATCTCCAATCACCCTGGAGAGAGAAACCGAGAGACAGACAGGCGAGAGTCTTGCTCAGCCAGCAGTGTAACCACCACCCACCCTTATCAGACCCAGCCAAACAATGCCACACGACACAGCAGGTGTCGAGATCAGCAACAGCACCGCTGATCAAATAGTGCTTGGCATAATGACTCATTAGGTCACTTTTTCCTCAGACCAATTATGCAGCTATAGAATCGGTTCCGTAGTGCCATATACAGTATTTCTGTGGCTCTCCTATATAAGTAAGGTTCTCCTATAACACTTATAATGCTGGTGTTACATTGGCTAGTCATAGAGTGTCTGTAGATGTACAGGTAACCGCCAAAGTAAAGGAAACACCAACATAAAGTGTCTTATTAGGGTTGCTGGGCCGCCACGAGCAACCAGAACAGCTTTAATACACATTGGCATAGATTCTATAAATGTCTGGATCTTTATTGGAGGGATGCGATTCCGGTGTTACACCAAATTATTGTATTTCTTGTGGAACTCAGGAACCACACCTGTGTTGAATCACCTGCTTTCAATATACTTTGTATCCCTCATTTACTTAAGTGTTTCCTTTATTTTGGCAGTTACATGTGCCTCTTTTTCCAACTCCGCACCCCATACCCTCTGTCCCAGTGTTTCCCTGACCATCGTATAGCCCAGGGGTGTCTGTGAGGTTTTAAAGGTAAACTTAACCATTCTCTGTCTCTCTCTCTCTCTCTCTCTCTCTGTGTCTGTCTGTCTGTGTATCAGAGTTCCAGCAGGATGGAGGTGGAGATGGAGGAGATCCCCCAGGACGAGCCCCAACCTGAGCCTGAGAACCATGTTACCAGAGACCAGTGCTGCCAGACAGACGAGCCACAGCCCAGCAGCCCTAACCCAATGACTGACCTGAACCCTGGCCCTGACACAGCCCCCAGGACACCAGGTAAGACTGCCCACTTGTCTACACCAACCTACCGTTAGTTTGATTGAAGTCCTTAAAACATACTTTGGAGCACTAGTGAAAGGCGCTATATAGATACAATATATTTATTCATTCATTGTTGGCCAGTCTGTCCTGCCTGAGGAGAGGAGACTGGCTGAGGAGACTGGGAGAGGAGAGGAGAGTGACATGACAGAGGAGAGGAGAGTGACATGACAGAGGAGAGGAGAGGAGAGGAGAGGAGAGGAGAGGAGAGGAGAGGAGAGGAGAGGAGAGGAGAGGAGAGTGACATGGGAGAGGAGAGGAGAGGAGAGTGACATGGGAGAGGAGAGGAGAGGAGAGTGACATGGGAGAGGAGAGGAGAGGAGAGTGACATGGGAGAGGAGAGGAGAGGAGAGTGACATGGGAGAGGAGAGGAGAGGAGAGGAGAGGAGAGGAGAGGAGAGTGACAGAGGAGAGGTGTCTGCAGAAAGAATGAGGTGTCAGCTATGACATGACACCGTGACTTTGAAGAAATCTCTTTTGGTTAGTGAACTACAGTAAATGAAGTGGATTTGTACTAGGCATAATTATGCATATCAATTTCATTCTCTTCATGGTGATGTATCCTAGTTACACAAAGGTATAAATATGCAATATCTTCCTTTTCATAGTTGGGTACACTGGATATTATTAAATGTATGTAGTTCTGTTCTTGTCTAATGATGTTCTGTATTATGTCATTCTGTATTATGTTTCATGTTTTGTGTGGACCCCAGGAAGAGTAGCTGCTAATTTTGCTACAGCTAATGAGGATCCTAATAAAATAGCAAATTATTTTAATGAGCTCCGCCCCAAACGAGATCAAATTAGGTTAGACCGGACCAAATATGAAACAATAGACATCCATCTTTCACAAGTTTGGACATCATAGTACAACACAGTATAGTACAGTACAATAGAGTTCAGTACCGTATAGTGCAGCACAGTATATTAGTCTACTGTGTATACTGAATTCTAATCTACTGTACAGGACTGTGCTCTCCTAACTTGTGAAACATGTGCGTCTATGGTTAGTTCAGATTTGAATAATCTGAATAATCTATTGGGCCGAATCGAGGCCGGTCGGGACCGGACGTAAAATCAATGGACGTTGAAATTAAAGCCGGTCCGGAGCCTATCAAACAACGACGTCTGTGCACATTGAAATCAAGCCCAGGGGGAACTGACCAAATGTCAACTACTTTTCAATGTCTATGGACATCCGGATGCTGGTTACAGTAAATGGAAAGAAAGGGGCTCATGGGTAGGTGTCTCGGAGAGATTACATTAATGAGAGAGAGAGAGAGAGACCAGAATGTTTTCACACTTGCTTGACCACCAGACGACAGAAAGAGAAAGAAAACCAGTATGCCAGTGGAAGGGAGGACAGTAGCAGGTGACCCAACTGTAGTTTGTGACTTCGATGATTTCCCATTGTAGCCAATTAAATTGCAGTAATTCCGTATCAGATTTTTCAGAAATGTTGTAAACAGTTTTAATCACTTTAATAATTCAGAAACAAAATAGATATCAGTAAAAACACTAGAGCTAATTGGTAGGTCTACCTTTACTTATTACTTCTGTGAGCTTTCATCATCGGAGAGAAATGTGAAAATATCTTCAAAGATATGTGGGGTTTTGGTAACCGAATTTCAAGGTACAAGGCAATGTTTCTTAAACGTACAAGGCAAAACTAAATATAAGTGTTGGACTTTACTTCGACTTTGTTGTGTTTTTGATGTTTTTCTAATACCTTTTCAGACTTTTTCTGGTAGATGTTTTCTAGGACCCACTTTTCCATCTGTTTGATCAGAAATCAAAGCCTTTCTTATTCATAATGTTTAGGATAGAAAATGGTTGGGGGGGAAAAATGACGCAGGCCTTAATATTGCAAAAAGATACTCTCAATCTTTTATTTGACACCCAATTTGACATGCTCCTATGGACTTCACATGTTGTTGCTCATGGCTCCTTTTACGTGGAAATGCCCTGAAGCAATATGGCTGAAGCCTGTCCAGATCTTTCACGTCAGTGCAGATGAAAGGGAAAAGGAAGACATGCTGGAGTAGTGAAATGCAGCCGGAGACAGAGGGGAAACCTCAGTCAAGGGCCCAATCCCAAATGGACCCCTGTGGAGATCTGAGAGGATTTGACAGGTGTAAGCAATATGGTAATATCTCCCACCTTGCCCTCTGATAGGCTAGGTGGAAGTTTTACCATTTTTGCTTAGGGGTCCGTTTTGGATTGGGCCATACTCTCTAAATATAGGCCCCAATAACTGGAGGGAACGTGTGAAATATCTGTTTCATCAGCTCTGTCTATTGCATAAAACTGTCACACGCACATTTCCTGTTTGTCCGGCTCTAGCGGGGCGGAAGGGGTGAACTGTGGTGTATTCATTACGGAAACCGTAAAGAACCAAACGGATGCATACCGAGCAAACGGAACGAAACGGGGAGGGACCTACCTGAATTATTCCAATAGAAACTCTCGTTTGGAACGGTTTCGCAACAGACAAAATGTTTTGCAACAGAAATGGCGTAATGATTACTCCCCTGTGTTTGGTGCAGGCTGTGTCGGCGCGCTTGATCGGTCACCATCTGACCACAGGCTGTAGGGGGGTCGGGGGTCGGATTAAATCAGCACACCCTGAGGGGCGGGGGAGGAGCCTACACACACACACACACACACACACTGTGACACACATTGCACACACCACATTCATTGTATAGGGGCTGCCACCACTTCTATTCTTATATGCCCAGGCTCTGGCAGCAAACCCATTCCAGTCTTTTCCTATAGGAAATAGCCACTCTCTCCACACACACACACACACACACACACACACACACACACACACACACACACACACACACACACACACACACTCCATGGCTGGGGGCAGAGTGAAGTGTTGTATTGAAGTGTGTGACCTCTGCAGGGTACTGCGTGGAGCCAGGCGACCCTCCGCTGTTGCAGCAGCAGCTCCAGACCTCCAAGTCTGGCATCCAGCAGATCATAGAGGTCTTCCGCTCAGGTAACATCTAGTCACGCTACTCAGATAGCACGGAGGTCTTTTAATTAGGAATCACGACATAGTCATACATTTTGTTATGAAACATGACTCAAGTGCAACACTTAGCTTCGACTCTTTCAATGTTTGCCGATCTGAATAAAAATGATGATCGCTCCTCCACCAAACTAAATCTATTTAATTACACCTATCATATTCCTTCAGGTATGCAAACACCGAAGGGTTACAGGCTCTAGGAGTTGATAATCGATCAGTCCTATTTGTCCTGTCTGTCTGTATCAGCCAGTGCTCACTAACACTGCCCCCTGGTGTTGTCTGTGTAGGTACTGCCCAGCTGAAGCACATGCTGCTGAACGAGGTGGACACCATCTTTGAGTGTAAGACATGTCGCAGCTTGTTCCGGGGCCTGCCCAACCTCATCACCCACAAAGAGTACTACTGCATCACCAGACTGTCCAAGCCCGACGGTACGTGGCTACACCTCTCTAAGGCTCTCTTGTTCTCTCTGTCTGTCTCTCTCCCTCGTTGTCGATGTTTGTCTCTCACTCTGCCCACTTAATGCCTATCCTTGTCTCTTTTTTTCTGTCCCCCACTTTATCCACTCACTCACTCACTCACTCACGGTCTTTGTTGGTCTACACTCACTCTCTTTCTCTGTCTCTCTCCGTGTCTCTGTCTCTCCATGTCTCTGTCTTTCTCTGTCTCTCTCCATGTCTCTGTCTCTCCATGTCTCTGTCTTTCTCTGTCTCTCTCCATGTCTCTGTCTCTCTCTGTCTCGCCACGTCTCTGTCTCTCCATGTCTCTGTCTCTCTCTCGCTTCTCGCTCTCTCTCTCTCCCTAATGTAGTTGGTCCCTTTCTCTCCTCCTATACTCTAACTAAATTCTCTTTCATGCTCCAGCCTCTCTTTGATCCAGCCTAATTAGCTACTACTCTTCCATTCTCTATGACTTCTGTCTATATCTAGAAAGTCATCTAGGAAATCCTCTGTTCTCTCGTCTGTGTATTGAACTAGGGATCATAAGACCATGTCTGTGAAACCACAAAGATGCGTTCAATTGCTATTTAATGATGTGGTTGAAACGTGGTTGATGTTGCCACACTGTGCTCATTACATATCTTATTTGGAAACAGAAAAAAAATGTGTGTTTTTGTTTCTCCCTTTGGCAAGTTTGAAAACGTTCCTTCTCCCGGGAATGTTCCTTCTTAGTGTTGTGACGTCTCTAGGCTCAATACGCATCACATTTGGGAGCAACTATTGGTGTCTGATTGAAAATGTTCCTTTTCTAATGCCTCTCTCTTCCTCCTCCCTGACCCATTAGATCCAGCGGGCGAGGGTGACAAGCAGAGCGTGGCCATGAAGGACCTCCTGGAGGCCATCTACCCCAGGAAGGACCGGCCGGACTACGTGATGCGCCTGGAGCCAATCCAGACCTCCAATAACGCTGTGTTCCAGTTCCTGTCCTCCGAGGAGGAGCTGGCCCACTTCCCCCGGGCTCCACACACCCCTGGAGGGACCCGCACACACAGCCCTGAGCCCTGGAGGGAGCAGGGAGGGACGCCGGAGAATGGGCAGACTGGAGAGGGGGAGGAGAGGAGGAGGAGTGACCAGGAGGAGGAGGAGGGAGGAGAGGAGGTGGCGCGGCCCGAGGAGGAGGGGTCTACGAGCGGGGTGGGTACACACAGGAGAAAGCGCGCAAGCAGACACACGCTGGCACAAACTAACGCCCGCTATAATACTCTCTCTCTGTCTCTCTCTCCCTAGGTGGAGGACGTTACCATCTCGTGCTGCCTGTGTGGTAAGGACTTCAACTCTCGCCGCAGCATCCGCCGCCACTGTCGCAAGATGCACCAGACCAAGCTGGAGGAGCTCCGGAAGTTCACCGAGACGCGCACCGTTCCCATCAGCCTCCTCTCCATGGTCAAAGGTCGG
Organism: Salvelinus namaycush; assembly: GCF_016432855.1. Classification (NCBI taxonomy): domain Eukaryota; kingdom Metazoa; phylum Chordata; class Actinopteri; order Salmoniformes; family Salmonidae; genus Salvelinus; species Salvelinus namaycush. Next base: position 33,091,574 of record NC_052312.1, read on the forward strand.
TCTCGCCCCTTGCACACGCCCAGCGGCAAGTCCTGCCCCGTCTGCTTCAAGTCCTTCGCCACCAAGGCCAACGTGCGCCGCCATTTTGACGAGGTGCACCGCGGCCTGCGTCGGGACACCATCACGCCGGACATAGCCACGCGCCCCGGCCAGCCGCTGTCCCTGGAGGCCACGCCGCCCCGCAAGAGCGCCAGCTCCTCCCCCACGAGAGGTCACACCCCGAAGAGCGGAGGAGCTTCGGGGGCTACTAGCCCTCAGCCCCCCAAAGCCTCCACCGCGGTGCCCCCTGCCCCTTCTCTCCTGGCATCGGCCCTGTACAACCTGGCCTCCTGCCGCTGTCTGCTCTGCAAGAGAAAGTACAGCTCCCAGGTCATGTTAAAGAGACACATGCGCATCGTCCACAAGATCTACAATCTCAAGAACGTTAGCTCCGTCTCCACGACCGCAACCACATCCACGGCGACCAACAAAAACAACAACAGCAAAACAGCCACCAACACTGACAGCACCCCTAGCAACAGCTTGAGCATGAAGGAGGAGGCGGTTGAATCCTGGGACGACCCTGACTCCAGCCCCGCCTCGTCGCCTGGCGACGCAGACAGGAAGGACATGGATAGGAAGGGCATTGCCGTGGTAACCAAGTCGGGTCAAAAGATCAAAGAGGAAGAGGGTGGCAGCAGCCCCAAGACATCAACTCGTTCCACTTCCATCAACAGCACCGGTGGTACTAGTAGTGGTAGTGGGACTCTTGGGAGACCCCCTCAGAAGCTCTCGGTGGGGTTCGACTTCAAGCAGCTGTTCTGCAAGCTGTGCAAACGTCAGTTCAGCTCGCGCCAGAACCTCACCAAGCACATCGAGCTGCACACGGACGGCACGGACATCTTCATCAAGTTCTACCGCTGCCCGCTCTGCCGCTACGAGTCCCGCCGCAAGCGCGACGTCCTGCGCCACGTGACGGTGGTGCACAAGAAGTCGACGGGCTACCTGGCCAAGATCGTCCCCAAGCTGGAGTCGCGTGCGGTCAAGCGGCCGGCTGAGGTGGTCCTCAACTCTCCCCCCAATGCCAACAACAACAAGAGAGGAGGAACAACGGTCAAGGAGGAGGTGAACGGGTGCCACTCGGCCCCCTTTCCCCTTACGCCCCCAGTCACACGCAAACAGGAGCTCCTCAACAACTCCTCCACCACCTCCTACCCAGTCACACGCAAACAGGACCTCCTCTCCTCCTCCACTCCGGTCACTCGTAACCAGGAGAGACAGGAGAAGCAGCAGGAGGCCCAAACCGGGTCACCTGTCACCCGTAAGAATGACAAACACCCCGACACCCCCGCCCCGACACCCCCCCACACGCGTCGCCATGACGCCCACCAGGAGAGCAGCAGCAGTAGCACAGAGGTGCGTGTCACCAAGAACTTCTCGCTCCACGCTTGTGACGTGTGCGGCCGGGCCTTTGCCAGGAAACTCTACCTGGAGTCCCATAAGAGGAGCCACCGGAACGCCACGCCACTGGTCAGCATGCCGCCCAGTGACGCCAGGGCTAAGGGGGTCAGCACTCGGTCCAAGGCAATGCTCTGGTGAGCCTCACTACACATATGGTTGTCTTTGTCGATATCTTGTAGTAAGAGAGGGAGAGAGGAAGTGACGTGTGAAATGGGTTGTTATGAGAGAGGGAGGGGGGCCTTAGAGAGATTGAGCCAGGAGAGTAGGGTTGGGTGATATCACGATAGTATCGTCTATTGACGATGATTGACAGCCTATTTGAACTTGGTTTAGCCTATTTGAACTTGACTGGGCAGCGCACAGCAGGGCAGCACACAAGTGACATTCCGAGTAATATCCTATTCCTGCTTTGTAGAGTGGAGAATTCCACCAAAGCAGCGCAAAATGTCCAGTCAGAAAATTGTGTTTATTTGTCTCTGTCAGATGTATGGACCTTATAACCTAAACCTATTCATTTTATACATACACTTCTTAATATTGAGTTGCCCCCCCCCTCATTTTACCCTCAGAACAGACTCAATTCGTCAGGGTATGGACTCTACAACATGTCGAAAGCGTTCTACAGGGATGCTGGCCCATGTTGACTCCAATGCTTCCCACAGTTGTGTCAAGTTGGCTGGATGTCCTTTGGGTGCTGGACCATTCTTGAAACACACGGGAAACTGCTGAGCGTGAAAAACCCAGCACCGTTGCAGTTCTTGACACAAACCGAGGTGCCTGGCACATACTACCATATCCTGTTTAAAGGCACTTCAATATTTTGTCTTGCCCATTCACCCTCTGAATGGCACACATACACAATCCATGTCTCGAGGCTTAAAAATCTACACTGATTGAAGTCACCTAGATTCACCTGGTCAGTCTGTCATGGAAAGAGCAGGTGTTCTTAATGTTTTGTACACATTATATAACGGCTAATCCTTATCTATCTCTATTTTCAATTTCTGGGGGCTGGTTTCCCTTCTCTCTCCATTTCGATAGGCTATGAATATTACTTTTGGCTAGGCTACGCTTTCATCTCATAAAGTTGTTTGAATAGCCTAAAAACGTAAGTAGCCAGGGTAATAATGAGGGAAAACAAATATCAATAGCCTGTAGAAAAACTGAATGACAAGTTGAGTCAAGTTTAAGCTTATTAATAAAGACATTATCCGTGTGATGCAGAGAAAACCCGCGATGCGAAAACCAAGCTGCCAATCCTCCTACTAGTTAAAATTATGAACCGGAGCCAATTTCCCCAATATTCTAATAGCCTAAGAAGGTTAGTTAAAGGTTAATTAAAGTTGCCGCTTTCAAGAAGAAAAAGGCTACTCTCAATCACAGTTTTATGAGCGATTGAACCAACAATATTACGAGAGGAGGATGTGGCAAATAAAGCAAATATGATCCAGTTCTGAAGACGATGGACTTAGGTTCTAAATCATGGGCTGGATAGAAGCAAACTACGGCAAGACGGCCAGTTCCTCGTCAGTTGGCCGTCACGTTGCTCCGTCATGTGCGCGCCACACAAACCTGTTCCATGCCAAAAGCTCCACCTGAAAATATTACTAGAAAAGATTTGCCTGCACTGAGCCTCTGCCCGGGCTTTCAGCAACGTTATCCTTTGTCGTGATTCGTCCAGTTGTAGCATGTGATTTCGCGCTATAGCCCAATGGGGCGGGGGGGGGGGGGGGATACCATCGTATATCACAATGTCTTATGAATTTAGATGTCCTCAAACTTCATTCTCTGTTCACTCACTCTCTAATAAAATATGGATCCTGTAGCCAGGCCCGGAAGTAAGGCTGAATCCCTCCTCCAGGTTTACTCTTTTCCCTTTGCTCTGTGTGGTCTGTCTGTCTCCGCTCAGGTCTAGCCTCTTTAGCTGTGATTAAACTAACCCCACCACTGTGTTTTGTGTGTGTGTGTGTGTGTAGATCTATGCACAGTGTTAGTCACGGTGGGGTGTCAAGAGACCACAGAGAGGGGAAGAACATTCTCTTTTAACACACATCATTGAAACCCTTTGGTCTCAGTCTGCTACGACACGCACGCACGCACACACACACACACACACACACAGGCTGATTCAGGTGTCGCTTCTCCTCCAGAGAGTTGAACTTGTTTTCTCCCCTGGACGACTGTAGGTTTCAATGAAAGGGAGCGAGTGCAGACACCTGATTAAAGTGTGTGTGTGTGAGAGAGTATCCAGACAGACAGTTGATTAGTGTGTGTGTTTGTCATCCAGGTCCAGACAGACAACTGATTAAAGTGTTAGGGTGTTTATGTCTGGGACGAGGCTAGTCCTTGGGGTAGTGATGTTACAGCAGAGCAGAGGAGAGGAAACAGAAACGGTGTTTAAACTGGCTCTAATTGACTGCCGAGCGCCTTCTAACAGCTGCTGTTGTCTCTCTCTCAGATCCCCAGTCTCGTCTCACTCCTGGTTCTTGGGAGCCTCCATCCTGAGAGGAGAGACTTAACGGATGAAGGAGCACCGCTAACGATGATGAAGAAAGCAGCTGGACTGGGAAAAGTGAAACTGAGAGAGAGAGAGAGGAAGGGGTGAACGAAGGGGAGACTTCCCATCTAAGGGACCAAAAGTATTGTTGGAATCCGACACTAGAAGGAGGGATGGGAGCCAACGTGATGCCAGAGGTGTGGAGCCAGTGGACACTCAATCTGTGGAGGCACTGATGCTATCACACTGCTGTGTGTAGGTTACAATCACTGTACATGTAGATATATATACACACACACACACACACACCTGGTCTAGACCTGAGCCTGTATAAACCTTAGGGGCGGGGAGAGAAGAGGGCAGGGTCGGGAGCGCTCTTAGCACACCATAGATATCCCATATCTGACCAGTAGAGGGTGCTCCAGTTCTGCTTTTATAGGATCAGACTTTAAGGCAGGGCTCTCCAACCCTGTTCCCGGAGAGCTACCCTCCTGTCGGTTTTCACTCCAGCCCCAGTAGTATCTTACCCGATTCATCTTATCAACTAGGTCATTATTAGAATCATGTGTGCTAGATTAGGGTTGGAGTGAAGCTACAGGACGGTGGCTCTCTAGGAACAGGGTTGGAGAGACCTCCCCTGTGTAGGCTGTGAAGTTGGCCCAGCCAGAGCCAGCAGTAGTGATGTTAGTGGTTTATTTCCCCAGCTCATAGTAAGCTATCCATCCACTGGGAAGGACTCCATACTAACTCAGTTCATCCAGATAGGCTTTAGTTTTTCTGTCATTCCAAGAGATATGGTTTGGGTGATTAACTGACAGAGAAAGACATGTAGGTAGCTGACCAGTGATACACTGGCACATTGAAGAGATGGTGACCATTGATTGGTTGGTTGATGAATGCCTATAGCTGTGTTTAAACAGGCAGCCCAATTCTGATATTTTTTTTTCACTAATTGGACTTTTGACCAATCAGATCAGCTCTGAAAAAGCTTTGATAGGTAATTCTCATGAAATTCTCACAAAAGTCTGGTGAAAATGTTACATTTATTTCAAATAAGACACTTAGTCCTTTTGCAGATGCATCATGGTTTTGTAACTCAATTTGCTACGGACTTTAAAAAAAAGATCAGTTTGGTCAAAAGACCAATTAGGGAGGGGAGAAAAAATCTGAATTTGGCTGCCTGTAAAAACGTAGCCATGGTGACAGACCAAATGTACCATGTCTTGTTCAGTCAGAAAGCAATGGCACAATAGAAACAGACCAAATTGTATTTTTCTAACGGAAAAGCTTGTTAAACCAGGTCTCGGACTGATGTACATATTAACTATCATATGGATGGTATAAACGATAGATATATTGGCAGATGTATAGGTGATGTATAGTTTTCGTTTGAATCTCCCTGAAAAGTAGCGATATTGTATAGCCTACTGTTCGGTTACATATGCTCCAATATATCTGAATAGTGAGATTTTTAGTTTTTCTCTATGTGTTCAAAGCACTTGAAGAATCTGCTATGTTCAGACTCTCACTCACATGACTGTGTCAAAACCAGATGGTGAAATGACATAGAGAGTTTTCTTTCTTTCTTTAAACGAGAGGATGTGTGTTTCGGCGGCACATCTGTGACAGAGCAGAAGGGAAATTAAGTGATTTTACTTTTCAAGACTGATTTTCCTTATTTGTCCTCTACATTCAGATATAAAAGAGTGTAGCCATTTCCCAGGACTGTGTACTAACTAACCTAAACACCTCCATAGGATAAGGAGAAGAGTAGATCAGTTAGGTTTTCTGTTGAAAATAATGTAACCCATAAATCCATCCTGAAGAAATCAACTTTTAACCCAATAATAAACGACCCAAAAGGAAAATGTGTTCTTGTGTTTTTATTTTGTAGTTGTGAAATGTATATTTTCCTCACTATTTCAGCCAGAATCAATTGAGATAATTAAACCCTCAACATTTGTTCGGAGAGCTGTGAATGAAATATTCAGTTTATGGTTATTCCGTCTGAACTTATTATAGCCCCCCCCTGTCTCAAACCCAGGCCATATTATGCAGCATTGTGGCTTCCACACAGACACACACCTCATTAATTCATTATGCTGGTGTTATGGTACTGATGGCTTCTACGGTTGTGGCTAGTACAACTCCATCTAGTTGTCGTGTCAGTGACGACTGTAGAATTTGTAGCTAAGCCTAACCTCCTTTCCTAACCTTAACCTAATTCTCATAACCTGCTGCGTTAGTTCTCCTATCCTGCTGTGTTAGTTCTCCTAACCTACGTTAAGTCCATAGCTGAACTCCATCTAGCCACAATCATAGAAGCCACCAGTTCCAGAGAAACCATCAGTAGGCTATCACCCACTAGGGGTTAAATTGGTCCGGGTTCCGTCAAGACCTATGATCCATATGAGAGCCAGGCGGAGCTGAGACGCGGTACCTTTGGTTATGGGAATTTTTTATTATCTAATGAAAAATTGTTGTCCACATTACATTTTCCTCAGCTAGCAACACGAGTAAGCAACGGCTAAATCATACAACCCCATATGTGAAAAAACTATATTCCTCTTGAGGTGCTTTCATATTGCAAGTGGCACACAGGGAGAGAAACATGCATTCCCAGTCATTGTAGCCTTCAACATTCTTAATGCAGTCGTGGGAAAACACACCTTTGAAAGCAGTTTTGATGGCCACTCTTAAAAGAGGACGATCATAGAGCATTCTAGTGTTGAACTGCACCATTTTAGAAGTTTTTAGCAGTGGCATGGTTTCTGGGTCCTTGCTATCTGGGATCCTTGGGATGTTCCTACCCATTGAAGTTGACATTTTAAAGAGTTAATACAGTGCATTCGGGAAAGTTTTCAGACCCCTTCACTTTTCCCCACATTTTGTTACATTACAGCCTTATTCTAAACTTGATTAAACATATATTTTTTCCTCATCAATCTACACAATACCCCATAATGACAAAGCGAAAACAGGTTTTAGAAATGTTTGCAAATGTATTAGATATAAGAAACAATATGTAATTTACCTAAGTATTCAGACCCTTTGGTATGAGACTCGAAATTGAGCTCAGGTGCATCCTGTTTCCATTGATCATCCTTGAGAAGTTTCTACAACTTGATTGAAGTCCACCTGTGGTAAATTCAATTGATTGGACAGGATTTTGAAAGGCACACAGCTGTCTATATAAGGTTGACAGTGCATGTCAGAGCATAAATCAAGCCATGAGGTTAAAGGAATTGTCCGTAGAGTTCCAAGACAGGATTGTGTCAAGGCACAGAAAAATGTCTGCAGCATTGAAGGTCCCCAAGAACACAGTGGCATCCATCATTCTTAAATGGAAGACGTTTGGAAGCACCAGGACTCTTCCTAGAACTGGCAGCCCGGCCAAACTGAGCAATTGGGGGAGAAGGGCCTTGGTCAGGGAGGTGACCAAGAACCCAATGGTCACTCTGACAGAGCTCCAGAGTTCCTCTGTGGAGATGGGTGAACCTTCCAGAAAGATAACCATCTATGAAGCAATCCACCAATCAGGCCTTTATGGTAGAGTGGCCAGACGGAAGCCACTCTTCATTAAAAGGCACATGACAGCCCGCTTGGAGTTTGCCAAAAGGCACCTAAAGACTCAGACCATGAGAAACAAAATTCTCTGGTCTGATGAAACCAAAATTAAACTTTTTGTCCTGAATGCCAAACGTCACATCTGAAAGAAACCTGGCACCATCCCTACGGTGAAGCATGGTGCTGGCAGCATGGTGCTGACAGCATCATGCTGTGGGGATGGGAAGACTAGTCAGTATCGAGGGAAAGATGAACAGAGCAAAGTACAAAGATCCTGATGAAAACCTGCTCCGCTCAGAACCTCAGGTTAATTTTCCAACAGGACAATGACCCTAAGCACATAGCCAAGACAATGCAGGAGTGGCTTCGGGACAAGTCTCTGAATGTCCTTGAGTGGCCCATCCAGAGCCTGGACTTGAACCCAATCGAACTTCTCTGAAGAGACCTGAAAATAGCTGTGCAGCAAAGCTCCCCATCCAACCTGCCAGATCTTGAGAGGATCTGCAGAGAAAAATGGGAGAAACTCCCCAAATACAGGTGTGCCAAGCTTGTAGCGTCATACCCAAGAAGACTCGAGGCTGTAATCACTGCCAAAGGTGCTTAAACAAAGTACTGAGTAAAGGGTCTGAATACTTATGTAAATGTATTATTTCAGTTTTTTATTTTTTATAAGTCATGGGGTATTGTGTGTAATATGATGAGAAAAAAAACAATTTAATCAATTGTAGAATAAGGCTGTAACGTAACAAGAAAAAGTCAAAGGGTCTGAATATTTTTTGAATGCACTGTATACGGGTTAAGATTAGCATTAGGTAAGAGTAAGGGTAGAGGTTAGGGTAGGGACATCCCCAAGGATCCCCTATAGCAGGGAGGCATAGGGGAGATCGGGGTTAAATGTGACACTGGTTAGGTGCAACAGGTAGGCCTACATTATATTCACAGTACATTATCCTTGTCTGTGTGCCAGTGGAATGTTTTTTGGGGACATTCAAGTCATCAAAGGTTGCTAGCAACAAGATAGCCTAATGTTTAGAGTTTGTGATCTAGCTGATGATTAGCCCATTGGGGTAAATGCAAATGGGAAACCATCAGACTATTTATTTATAGCCACTATGCTGCATCAGTACAACAGGTGATCATGCTTATTGCTGAATAGCACACCTGCCTGATGGTATGGACCAATATGTTATTGTGCTAATTTCTGGAGGGGGAAATTATTTTATTTTAATTCATTTTGGAGTAGAATGTCCTTTTAGAAAGTCACCAGAATTGACCTTTTCACAGTCATTCTCCTCCCAAAATGTTTAAGTCCCTCCACGACCTGGAGACCTAGTATGCTGTGATACAGTGTGTCAGTTTATTAGGTACACCCATTTAGTACCGGGTCCCCATTTGCCTCCAGAACAGACTGAAATCTCCGGGGTGTGGATTCTACAAGTCGGAAATGTTCCACAGGGATGTTGGTCCATGCTGACGCGATGGCATCACGCAGTTTCTGCAGAATGGATGCCGGTACATCACCGTCACCAGCCTGTACCGTACCAGGCAGGATGGGTCCATGGACTCACGCTGCTTACGCCTAATCCTAACTCTGCCATCAGCATGACGCAACAGGAACTGCGATTTGTCGAACCAGGCGATGAGGAGTGGAACCCGATGTGGTCGTCTGCTACAAAAGCCCATCTGTGGCAAGGATCGATGAGATAATGTTCTGCACACCACTGTTGTACTGCGTTGTTATTCATCTGTTTGTTGCTCGCCTGTTAGCTTGCACGATTCTTGCCATGCTCCTTCGACCTCTCATCAGTATATACTCAGTTTATTAGGTACACCCATTTAGTACCGGGTCGGATCCCCCTTTGCCTCCAGAACAGCCTGAATTCTCCGGGACATGGATTCTACAAGTCGGAAATGTTCCACGGGGATGTTGGTCCTTGCTGACGCGATGGCATTGCTGACGCGATGGCTAAGAAAGGAACGATTGGAAAATAATTTTGGTTCCAACCACTGCTTTAGAGTGCAATAAAAATAGCATACAAGCAGTTTTACTATGACTTCTGCAGTGCATGGCCAGATTAATCAAAATATGAATTCAGAGGGCAGAAATGATTAAATATTAAGGCATTAGACCTCTCACTAAAGGCATCAGTCATATAAAAGTTATACTTAAATCCAAAATGGTTTTCTAGTAAATTAGTAAGAATGTCTCACCGCATGTTCAAGAATGGCCTTTTTCCCTTTATTCAGATTACAACTGCTCACTTTTGGTTATTTGAAAACGAAATAATCTCCAAAATATCGTATTTTTAAACAAGCCTTAGAAAGTTGGTTGCAATTTCAGTTTATTCCACCTGACAGAACAAATAATACAACAAATATTGTGGTTAAACTCAAATAAAATTTACTAGTTGATAAAAAAGGTATAATCTTGGATTAGCTAACACAACGTGCCATTGGAACACAGTGATGTTTGCTGATAATGGGCCGTTGTACGCCTATGTAAATATTCCATTAAAAATCAGCCGTTTCCAGGTACATTAGTCATTTACAACATTAACAATGTCTGCACCGTATTTCTGATCAATTTGATGTTATTTTAATGGACAAAAAATGTGCTTCAAAAACAAGGACATTTCTAAGTGACCCCAAACTTTTGAACGGTAGTGTATATATGTATATATATGTGTGGTGTGTATGTACATATGTACATAGATATCTATATATATATTTACCCCCAAAATATATGGGGGTTTGGAAATTATGCAGACAATTACATTGACGGAAGCAACAATCTATCCGCAATATTAAAGCTGACCCACCCCCTAAAAAAAAAGATTAAAAATGAAAGTCTAGAACCCTGAGGGGGAAAACAACATTTTAAAGGCCTCCCCACTTGTCGTCAGAGAGCTAATTCCATGCAAGTCTACACATTTGTCCGTGGGGCAGAGAGAATGCTGCAGTGTAAAGCATAAAGTACAGTGCATTTATGTTCAAAACAACATTCTTAGGTATTACAAGAATTTTGTTGATTATTTGCGTCAGAGGCGGCTGGTGGGAGGAGCTATAGGAGGATGGGCTCATTTTAATGGCTGGAATGGAATTCATGGAACGGAGTCAAACATGTGGTTTCCATTCCAGCCATGACAGTGAGTCCATCCTCCTATAGCTCATCCCCCCAGCAACCTCTGCTAAATGTGGCTACCAATATCTGTGTAAACCAGGCCCATGCTGTGCATCTATGGGTAAAGATTTCATTTGGGTGAATAATATTACTATGTGTTGTACCCTCTAAACTTTTTCCAATGATCCCTTGCCCAAAATTCGTTAAATCTGTTGTTTATAGCCATATTCATAAAAATTTTGAAATAGGAACGTTTTATACACACTGAGTGTACAAAACATTAGGAACACCTGCTCTTTCCATAACATAGACTGACCAGGTGAATCCAGGTGAAAGCCTTGATCCCTTATTGATGTCACTTTTTAACCTGTGTCCTCCCCAATCATCCACAGCGATTGAAGTGGATTTGAAGGATGTTTAAGGCTTTTCTTTAGCCTTTTAGTTTATTAGGTACCGTTCACGATAATGGTTCGCTCGTACAGACAGTGAGTCACTTGGCCTTGGCTTGCCCGACAGGCTGCTTTACTGTATATGATACAGTATTTTGCGATCAGGCAGCGGACCCCTTGTAGTACCTCCGCTGACCCCCAGGCGTCCGCGGACCCTATTTAAGAACCACTGGGCTAGGCTACTTTGGATATTGAGGCTCGGATTTAAGTAGGTATATTATTGGTGGATTTGAAGTGTTTTTGCGTATTGATAGTCTATCCCTGAAAAGTATGCTTAGGTTGATTCAACCTATGGGCTTTTTTTTAAACAGAAGAGCTAAAATCAATAGTTTTCCATGAATTGACATGACCAAAGTTTCGTTTCTAGACCTACTGTGGGCTACGTAACGCTAGATGGCGATAGTGCTCTATCTAGTGAGGCGCTCGCTCCTAAAGTCATGACACAATTGTATCACGTCTCGCACATTAGCCTCATTGAACGTGAAATACTTTTTTGTTGATGAATCAGCTGCCTGACATTTGCTCGTACTCCCGTCCGTATTCATTTTGGTTGTTAATTACCAATACATAGCATAAGTATAAATTGATCATTGCAACCAATAGTCCTATTGATAAGAATTTGCCTATTTGCATGTAGCAACACATGTATATTGGTGTGAGCGTTCGAGAGGAATCAATGCCTGCGTTTTTTGTTGGCTATTATGCAGATAGTAGATGTAGGCTCATTGGTGTCGTCAGATGTCTTGTTTACAGACGTTGATTTCAATCATAACTGATTCATTTAATGGGACTCTTCTGGGCAGATGCATCAGAATGTGACTGCTTAAATGTTGTATTCCAAACAGTTTCTGTGTCATTTATGCTACAGATAAATGGTGTCGATGCTGATAAAGGGAGAAGGGGGTATGCGGAGAGAGGGTGAGAGAGAAAGAGAGAGAGAGAGAGAGAGTTGGGAGACCAATCGCTGCCGGTGGGTGTTTTTTGTGATTCATTTGGCGGAGACGCGCGCTCGCTGCTTGGCTGGATGGCTGCATGCGCTGTCCCTTTCAGCACCGAAAACCAGAGGCGCGTGCATCTGTGAGTGGGATGCGAAGGCGCGAGGAACCCTCAATCAAGTCACGGAAAAGCAGGTAGGCATTTTTTTAAATTACATATTTCGTTTCATAAATTTCGTATGTCTGAGAAGGTCCCATCAAACATCCTTCTTCCAGATTTCTCCTATCTTCCTCTATCTGAAGAATCCATCGCTCTTAACCATCTGCATTTTTTTCTCCCTCATTGTTAAATTAATTACCCTCGATGGTTCTGCAAATTATCCCTTAAATAACTATTTATCCTTTCATTATCGATATGCATAGTTGATGTTGACAGTCCACGGTATCGTTAATCAGTCGTGACCTGTAGCTAAATGAGAGAGTTCAGGGTTGGGAAAGGAAACTGCTGAGCTCCGCAATGAAGTTCCGATATTGACCCAAAGGAATGGCGCGCTCTGCTCTGTTCCGCGCGCCAAGAAACAGCATCCCCTCTGATGGCATTTAGGAATGATCCACACACCTGATCTTATCTGTAGCCCAAACGTCGTATTTTGTGATATAATTAATTATAATTAATATTGGACAATTAGATTAAAATAATTGGGATATGAATAGTGTGATTTTCAGAGCTCACTGAAAAAGGACGCATTATTTCACACACATGAACGACGCTGTCTCAATCTAAAAACGCAAAATGTTATATTGAACTTGAATTAAAAACATTATTGCTTGATAATGTTTTTTAAATCTAATTATATGTATGCTACCATGAAGACATCATTAGGTCGTTATTTCTCTTTGGAGCACAAACAAGATTTGTATTCCACAGCTGCCTGCTTCATGCCACTGCTTTACTCAGTCGTGTGTAACAGAGGGTGGCGGTGGTGTATCCCAAATTGAACCCTATCTATCCCCGCAACAAATCATACTAACACACCACTTCCACCACGTCTTCTGTAAGGAGTTCCGTTGCTTCTCTCATCTGCAAGAACGGGTCAAGGGAATTGGAGAATCACAAGTCAATTTAGGGGGGAACCGTTGGAGGGATTACGGATGTGTTTGATTCGTTCCCGTTTGTTGGTGTCTTTACCTGCCTGTGATCTGAATGCAAAAAAACAGATGTCATATTCAACGGGTGCGGTGAGAGGTGGGAAACGAATGGGGAGGGAGAGGAACGGGCGGGGAGAGGGGAGAGAGAAACGAGCAGAGGGAGGGGGAGAAAATAGCAGAGGGGGAGAGAGAGAGAGAGAGAGAGAGAGAGGCGAAAAAGCGAGAAAAGCCATCACTTTGTGGAAAGAGCAGTGTGCTTCCCAGAGAACGTCTCTGTACACGAGACCTAATATAATGACCAGTAGAGCGGATGGTGCAGCCTGACACCTAGTGATTGGTGTAAATTAAAAAGTGAAATGTGCCAGTCTCTGCCTCGCAGGGTAATACTCCCTTCATCTTACTGCCAACAATAACGACCACACTGCTGGAATTTCTACCGTCCTATCAATTCTCTCTTATTAGTGAGTCACACGTTCCAACCCGAGCAGGATCGAACGTGATAACGTTTTATTGCAGAAGTGAAATAAAATTGTGTAAAAGAAAACAATACTTTGAAAGATCCATTCTTACACTGTAAACCCCAAGCCATTATTAACTCAAATACTTCTAGTAAGTTGAACTCAAAGTCAATGAAAAGTCATTATTGCTGAAAATGTGTATGTGGTACTGACTCAAAAATAAATGAGAAATCACATCAACTCTATTTTTTTTAAAAGTTATAAATAACAACAAAATAACTTTTTCCCAGCATGCTCTACTGCAGGTCAAGTTTTTAAAATTGTTTTTAATATCTGTGTTTTTGCATGTAGGTTGAGGGATGGATTGATAGATAAATATTATGTGAAATAAAGACAAATAACGTATTTTTTTCTAAACTAATCTATAATATTTTTTGCACCCCTTACTGAAATGGTTATTCCAGTTGAAATGGCTTAGATAGTCTCCTCAAAATTTTCCTGCTCCTTGCAGTCATTGTGAATGCAGAGGGTTGGTGACTAAGAATTCCAACTGTTGAATAGCCTATCTCTGTCTGGTTTCCAATAGGAATTACGCATCACTTTGCAAGCCAGCGTAATGTGACTAGCAGTTAGGGTTGCAAAGTTCCTGTGAATATCCCAGGTTTCCAGAAATTGTGGTTGGAAGATTCCTGGAAATCCTTCAACCAGGATTTTTTAGAAAATCTGGTAAAGTAACTAATTTTGTTCAACCTCAAAACAAGGCCTTATGTATTGTCATAAAGAGTTTAATTATAATAACATTTGCCTAGGAACTCACTTGGTGAAGGCCACAGGACTGAAATTGAATGAATTCAACAACCATGTCTCTGTCACTAACAATACAGTCATGGGTGGTAACTACAATTCACTTGAAAAGGCAAGGCACACTGGGAAATTATGGTGGATGCGTGGCTTACTCAAAAATGTTCAAGCTGATACAACTCAAATCTGGAACCCCTACAGGCTCACAGTGACTATAGTTTTGAGTAAAGACTACACAATTACTGTACTCAAATATATTAAGTGAAATGGATTTCCTCAAAAGTTTTGCGTAAAGACAGCACATTGGGGTTTACAGTGTACGCATGAATACAGCCTGAATAGCCAATTAGGAATATAACCAAACCATAAAGGTGTACTGTTTTATATTAAAATGCGTGTGCCTTACCCAAGTGCATTATATATTTTTTTTTTATTGTTAAAGTGCTTGGTAAAGTGCTATAGTAATGTTATCCTTTCAAGGTAAATGATTCATGTATTTCCTTAGAGTATAGTTAGCAACCATAAGGACTATACACTGAGTGTCCAAAACATTATGAACACCTGCTCTTTCCATGACAGACTGACCAAGTGAATCCAGGTGAAAGCTAGGATCCCTTGTTGATGTCACTTGTTAAATCCACTTCAATCAGTGTAAATGAAGGGAAGAAGACAGGTTAAAGAAGGATTTGTAGGCCTTGAGACACTTGAGACACTTGAGCCATGGATTGTGTGTGGGTGCCATTCAGAGTGTGAATGGACAAGACAATATATTTAAGTACCTTTGAACGGGGTATGGTAGTAGGTGCCAGGCGCACTGGGTTTGGGTTAAGAACTGCAACGCTGCTGGGTTTTTCACGCTCAACAGTTTCCCGTGTGTTTCAAGAACGGTCCACCACTCAAAGGACATCCAGCCAACTTGACACAACTGTGGGAGGTATTGGAGTCAACATGGGCCAGCATCACTGTGGAACGCGTTCAACATCTTTTAGAGGCCATGCCCCGACGAATTGAGTCTGTTCTGAGGGCAAAAAGACTGTTCTGAGGGCAACTCAATATTAGGAATGAGTTCTTACTGTTTTGCACACTCAGTGTATATGAAAGTGCTGGATCTGTGGAAAGGTGCTATTGATATGTGTGGAAATATGGGTACATGGAGAGGGAGGGAGGGAGAAATATTGCCACGATGTCCCGAATATACATTAGGCTATTTATATGCAATGATGCAGCAGTTCCCTAGCGTCTCAGCATCCCAGAAATGCGCAGCCGGTTCAGCCCACACAAGCATACTGCGCAGCATCTGTGCCTTTTGGAACGCACACGGGCGCGCGCAAAAGTGGTCATGTCACGCAGGAGGAATTTAGACTTATTTAGCCAATACTGCCATATGTACAGTATCGCTACGAATGTGAAACTCATTGATATTTCCACATTGTGATGTTATTAATATGCTCTTCTATCCAACTCAGAAGAATATCCACACAGTTTACTATTTTGGGGAAGCGGGTGTGGTCAAACCATAACCGATCAAACACACTATTAGGAAGGCCCTCTTCGTCTCTGTCAGTGATTGTCTTTTCCTCCATGCCTTTGTTTTGTCTGAGGAATATTGAGTGATGATATGATAGGAATGATTCAAAAGGCACTCGCACATCTGAGCAATCTTTTTGCAGGTGCATGGCAACAGTTGAACAAGATGAAGGAAAAATGGAAACCGCACACTGTTCTTGATAGTATCACTGATATTTAATAAGCTTACGTATCGGCCTCACGGCCTTCGTACTATCAAGAGCAGTGTGCGGTTTCCTTTTGCCTTATGGATATGAATGATAAAAGTTAATTAGTGGGCTACAGATAAACTAGGCCGACCAGTGGATATTATATTTTGAGGTAAAGAGGGCACCCAGTAGCCTAATCTGATTGGCCAGCAATGACATCACTTCCATTCGTGAAGGACATTCAAAGCGGGAATGAGACCAGCAAGAAAACAAAGAGAGTTAAACCAAACCTGCACCACGAAAGCCTTGCCTCTTCTCATTGACTCACATACTAGGATGGCTTGCTGCATCATCACTGTACTGTTTCTGATGATAATGATTAGGTAGCTGAGGTGACACCTTCCAGGTGTTGATTCCCATGCATCTGTCAGTCAAACAGGTGTAGAACCAGTAGATGTTCACTGAATGACTGAATGATTACACACTGAGTAACCTTCACTCTGTCCACGTGAATAATGCATTCGGGAGCGTTGTTGATGTGTTTGACAGGCTTGGCACTTTGTGCTTGACAGGCTTGGCACTGGCGGATAGGATGGACTTGTCAGTGGGATAGGATTGGTGGTTGTGTGTGTGTGTGTGTGTGTGTGTGTGTGTGTGTGTGTGTGTGTGTGTGTGTGTGTGTGTGTGTGTGTGTGTGTGTGTGTGTGTGTGTGTGTGTGTGTGTGTGTGTGTGTGTGTGTGAGGGGGGTGGGGGCTGTACTGTGTGTGTGGCAAATGCTCATCTCTCTTGCTCTTGAATCTGGAAGACAGGTGTTGCAGCATGAACAGTGATTTGTGAATGCCTGTGTGTGTGTGTGTGTGTGTGGGTGTGTGTGTGTGTGTGTGAGGGAGGGAGGGAGAGACTGTGTGTGCTACCCAGTAGATGGCTGATTGAGGCACTGACTGCTTTGTGTTCTCTGTGTGTGTATCTTGCAGGGTCTGCTGAAGATGTGAGTTCAGGATTATCATCACTGCAGCTGCGCTCACCTCCTCTACTAGTCTCTCTCTCTCTCTCTGTCTCTCTCTCTCTGTCTCTCTCTCTCTCTCTCTCCTCTACTGGGACATGCATGCCTCATGGGCCCGGGACATCTTAGAGCGGCCTGCTAACTCCTTCCCGAACTCCTCCCCCGGGGGACTGACGCCCTTTCACCTATGATCCCTCCCACACTCTCCACAGTAACTTCTCAGTAACTCCTCCCACAACCGCCATCCAACTGTTACCATGGCGTTGTCGGAACCCCAACGCCTCCCTTCCCTCCTCGCCGCAGGCCACTTCCTTTTCCACTTCCTTACCTCATGTTCCTGGCTCCTCCCCCTGGCCTCCCCTCAGCGAATCACGGACCCCGCCATCGGCACTGCGCCCAATCAGGAGTACGCCCACTCCATCCGATTGGAAGGCGACATCATCCTGGGCGGCCTGTTCCCGGTGCACTCCCGGGGGGGCGGCGGCGTGCCCTGCGGGGAACTAAAGAAGGAGAAAGGGATCCACCGTCTTGAGGCCATGATGTTTGCCATCGACCTGATCAACAAGGACACAGAGCTGCTCCCCAACATCACCCTGGGGGCCCGGATCCTGGACACCTGCTCCAGAGACACCTACGCCCTGGAGCAGTCGCTGACCTTTGTCCAAGCCCTCATCGAGAAGGACGGCTCGGACGTACGCTGTGCCAACGGCGACCTGCCCATCTTCGCCAAGCCTGATAAGATCGTGGGGGTGATCGGGGCGGCGGCCAGCTCCGTGTCCATAATGGTTGCCAATATACTGAGGCTGTTCAAGGTAAGGACACTGGAACGTCTCTGGGTTGGTTTCTGGTGGGTCTGGTTTAGTTTGACTTGAGTTTGGTTGGGTTAGTCAGGCTGGGTCTAGTTTAGTTTGACTTGAGTTTGGTTGAGTTAGTCAGGCTGGGTCTGGGTTAGATTGTCTTGAGTTTGGTTGGGTTAGTCAGGCTGGGTCTGGGTTAGATTGACTTGAGTTTGGTTGGGTTAGTCAGGCTGGGTCTGGTTTAGTTTGACTTGAGTTTGGTTGAGTTAGTCAGGCTGGGTCTGGGTTAGATTGACTTGAGTTTGGTTGGGTTAGTCAGGCTGGGTCTGGGTTAGATTGACTTGAGTTTGGTTGGGTTAGTCAGTCTGGGTCTGGTTTAGTTTGACTTGAGTTTGGTTGGGTTAGTCAGGCTGGGTCTGGTTCAGTTTAACTTGAGTTTGGTTGGGTTAGTCAGGCTGGGTCTGGCTCTGGGTTAGATTGACTTGAGTTTGGTTGGGTTAGTCAGGCTGGGTCTGGTTTAGTTTGACTTGAGTTTGGTTGGGTTAGTCAGGCTGGGTCTGGTTTAGTTTGACTTGAGTTTGGTTGGGTTAGTCAGGCTGGGTCTGGTTAAGTTTGACTTGAGTTTGGTTGGGTTAGTCAGGCTGGGTCTGGGTTAGATTGACTTGAATTTGGTTGAGTTAGTCAGGCTGGGTCTGGTTAAGTGTGACTTGAGTTTGGTTGGGTTAGTCAGGCTGGGTCTGGGTTAGATTGACTTGAGTTTGGTTGGGTTAGTCAGGCTGGGTCTGGTTAAGTTTGACTTGAGTTTGGTTGAGTTAGTCAGGCTGGGTCTGGTTAAGTTTGACTTGAGTTTGGTTGGGTTAGTCAGGCTGAGTCTGGGTTAGATTGACTTGAGTTTGGTTGGGTTAGTCAGGCTGGGTCTGGTTAAGTTTGACTTGAGTTTGGTTGAGTTAGTTAGGCTGGGTCTGGTTAAGTTTGACTTGAGTTTGGTTGGGTTAGTCAGGCTGGGTCTGGGTTAGATTGACTTGAGTTTGGTTGGGTTAGTCAGGCTGGGTCTGGTTTAGTGTGACTTGAGTTTGGTTGGGTTAGTCAGGCTGGGTCTGGGTTAGATTGACTTGAGTTTGGTTGGGTTAGTCAGGCTGGGTCTGGTTAAGTTTGACTTGAGTTTGGTTGGGTTAGTCAGGCTGGGTCTGGGTTAGATTGACTTGAGTTTGGTTGGGTTAGTCAGGCTGGGTCTGGGTTAGATTGACTTGAGTTTGGTTGAGTTAGTCAGGCTGGGTCTGGTTTAGATTGACTTGAGTTTGGTTGGGTTAGTCAGGCTGGGTCTGGTTTAGATTGACTTGAGGTTGGTTGGGTTAGTCAGGCTGGGTCTGGTTTAAGAACCCTGGTAGTTTCAGTGTTGGTGATGTCATGGTTTGTGTTTACATTGATGTCGGAGCCATACCGTGGATATTTGTGTTGTGTTCGTGCGGATACTATTGCACTGTGTGTGTAGGTGTTGAACACCAGCCACTGTGTGTTGGATATAGGGGGTCTCTTTACAGTAAATTGATTATATTGCTGGCTGCCAGGGCCTGGGCTTCATCATGTCTATCTCCCTTCCTCCTCCTCCTTTTATCCTCCCCTCCTCAGATGGATGCTCATTGTTCCAGCAGGATATTACCCTGACCTGTGTGTGTGTGTGTGTCTGTCAGTCAGAGCCATTATTGTGTTCTCAGCCTGGCTTCTGACATTGATTCTCTGGTATTACACACGGAGACGCCACTTCAGCCAGCCGTGCTCTCTCACTACTGCAGGCAGATAAAGTTAAATTGTGACAACCAATTAAAATGCAATCAATCTAATTGAAGAATACTCCACTTCACTCTGCCCCCAGCCCAGGAGACTGTGTGTGTGTGTGTATGAGGTTTTGGTCATGGGAGTTTGATGTTAAAATTGGATCTATGCTAGACTGGTCTAGACTGGGCTTTCTAGAACATGGAGAAACAATGAAATCAATTACTGTCTAGGGTACAAAAGCCAATTAATGGTAGAGTGGTTGGAACAGAGGAGTGTATGTATACGAGCACAAGAGTGTCTGCGCTGCCGCCATCATTAGTTGAACAAGGTTGATCGATGCGAGCGCAATGTGGAAATATGTGCCTCCTAATGATCCATGTGACATTCTCAGCAATACACCTTTATCTTCTCTCTCTCTCTCTCTCATATTTATCCTTTTTCTCACCATATCACTGCCCTGGTTCTGTGTGAGTGGCAGTGCTGTAGTCTAACTCTGTGCATAATAGTATTAAACATGATTTAGGGAGGAATCTGTCATGGAAACGGCACACACAGGGACTTGTGTTTGGGTGGCTGCGCACAGCTCTCATTTTTCTAATAGGATTTAGAGCAGGGGATTGGTAGGCTTGTGTGTGTGTCTGTCTGTGTGTTTGCATTGTAGCATTTGTGTGTGTGTATGTGTGTGTGTGTGTGTGTGTGTGTATGTATGTATACACTGAGTGTACAAAACATTAAGAACACCATCATAATATTGGGTTGCACCCCCCCCCCCCCCCCCCCCCCCCGACCCCACAGGGATGCTGGTCCATTTTGACTCCAATGTTTCCCATGTTTGTGTCAAGTTGGCTGGATGTCCTTTGGGTGGTGGACCATTCTTGATACATACGGGAAACTGTTGAGCATGAAAACCCCAGCAGCATTGCAGTCCTTGACGCAAACCGGTGCGCCTGGCACCTACTACCATAACCCCTTCAAAGGCACTTAGATCACCCTTTGAATGGCACACGTACACAATCCATCATCGACTCTGGTTGAAGTGGATTTAACAAGTGACGTCAATAAGGGATCATAGCTTTCACCTGGATTCCCCTGGTCAGTCTATGTCATGGAAAGACCAGATGTTGTTAATGTTTTGAACACTTAATGTATGTGTGTATGTGTTTGTGTGTCTCTCTCTGTGTGTGTGTGTGTGTGTGTGTGTGTGTGTGTGTGTGTGTGTGTGTGTGTGTGTGTGTGTGTGTGTGTGTGTGTGTGTGTGTGTGTGTGTGTGTGGAAGGATGGATTGTGCTCCGTATCACATTACTATGTAGATGCTTTATCTGCTGCTTCATGTCTCATGAATGATGCAGTGTGTGTTGCCGTCTGGAAATAGCATGTTGGAGAAGATGTCATACTGGGTGGCATGGGCCAGCTAATCTCCCCACTGGAGCCCCCAGACTCCCTTAGTCAGCACAGAGGAGAAACCAGATGCATTGAGCAGCATGGTAAACCCAAATGGGGAAGCCCAGTGATGGTGGAAACTGTGAGGAATTAGATCCAAGATGGAGGTTGGGTGGATGGAGGTTCCTGCCCCGGATATTTCAAACACAACATACTCTCCTACTCAGCCCGGAGTTCTTCACATCCTAACAGCAACCAGGAGATCTTATTAGAGAGGAGAGACTGACTGCTTCCCAAATGGCACCCTATTCCCTATATAGTGCATTACTTTTGACCGGGGCCCATAGGGCTCTGGTCGAAAGTAGTGGACTGCTTAGGGAATAGGTGGGACACAGACATAGACTCTCTCTCAAATAAGAGGAGAACCTAGATGCACCTAGCAGACACTACCAGCATGGTGGTGGTGGAAACTGGGAGAAATGAGATGGAGGATGGATGTATGGACGTTCCAGCCCTGGATACCCCAACCAGACACAACAGTTTCCCTCCAGTAACCCTTCCTCCTTGCTGCTCCATGTTTCACCCCCTATCTCTCTACAGAGCAGGGCTGGTAGTGGACACAGACTGTGGGTATCTCCTCCCTTCGTTGCCCCCTGTAAGGCAGGTTAACCAGGCCTACACCTGTCCCGCCTGCCTGCCTGGTTGGGTATTGATTGAGAAGCTCCAGAGGGGCCAGGTTGGTAATTATACTGTGGATTATTAGATCTATGGGACTCTGGATCACTGTGTAGACAGGCTCGGGGTCCATTCTATTTCAACCATTTAAACTGAAGAAAAGGTCAGATAGAAAGGGAACGTTAGTGATGTCTTTTCCCATAATTTCCCGTGCATATTCAAAATGCATTTGTGTTTGGGGAGGAATAAGGGGTGTCTGTGTGTGCATGCGTGCGTTGGCGCGCGAGTGCATGCGTGTGTGAAGGTTTAACAGATAACGCGACACTCCTACAATGCAGCTTCTGGAGCAGTATTATCTGCTGCGATGTATGATATTACCCAGAGTCTCTGTATTACTGTGTTACTATCGTCTGATAGGATGAGGAGAAGATCGTTTCTCTGTTGCCTGAGCTGGATTTCCTAGTCTGTCCATGAATCTCTCTGCTCCCAACTGGCCAAGAGGTAAGAGGATTGAGGGGGCGTAAGGGAATGATAATTTCAGAGTCTTGCTGAGAATCAAATTGGCGAGAGCAAATATTTTGAGGCCCCCCGGGAACATCATGCACTCTGTAGTTGAACTAAGAACACGTTGATAAAAGAGGATCATTTCAAAGACTGCTCAGTGAATTATTAACAAGATTGTGTTGCTCCATAACACTCCGAAGACAACAATTCGACTGGAATGGAATTAACAAATACACGCTCATGAGTCATACACGGCACATAGAAGTCATCGTGATGATTTCGCCCTCTGCATTGAAGAGTTTAAAAGACAGAGTTACAGACGACCAGAAGGCCAGAAGGCAAGACTTCTGAGGATGTGACTGGACAGGTCCAGACAGAAAGTGTGCTAATATGTGTCTGTTTTACTGTGAACTGAGTTAGAGAGGGAGAGAGAGGAAGAGAGAGCGATTTAGAGACGGAGAGAAGAGAGGGATAGAAGAGAGAGATTGAGATCAACAGAGAGAAATAGAGAGCGTGTCTCTCTCAGGAGTCTCAGGGACTCTGATGATTGTGCTGTTGATCTCCTTAATGATGAGAGAATTAAGTGGTTGATAATGAAGCTAGGGGTTCTTCACATCACAATAACAACAACAACAACAACAACCAGGAGATCTCATTAGAGAGGAGCGACTGACTGCTTCCCAAATGGCACCCTATTCCCTAAGCAGTCTACTACTTTTGACCAGAGCCCTATGGGCCCTGGTCAAAAGTAGTGCACTACATAGGGAATAGGGGAGACACAGACGTAGACTCTCTCTGCCTGTCTCAAACAAGATGGCCGCCACACCACAGAGAGCGAAGACCATGCCCTCACTAACGAGGAGAGCTCTAATTTTACGTCTGAAATTATTTATTTTCAGCCAGGTTGACGTAATGATGATTCATCAAACGAGCCCCGCTGGCAACACACACACACACACACACACACACACACACACACACACACACACACACACACACACACACACACACACACACACACACACACACACACACACACACACAGTTTTTTGAGTGAAGTTTGTTTACGTGGTAAGTTATGATGTGTCTACCAGTTCCTCCTCAAGCTCTTTGAGAGTGAGTCGAGGTCACCAGAGTTTGTTTTTATAATAAATCTGATTCTGGAAAAGCCTGGTGGTAGAATGTGTGTTTGGGGCAACTACCCCTTTAAGAGAATGGGGGTAACAAGTGTTTTTGGGTCAGGTCTGTAAGGAAGTTGTGTAAGGGGTGAGAGTAGTGTGTTTGGGCTAAGTGTGTCACGACTCACGAGTGTGTGTAACGCGTTTGTGTGAGGAGATTGTGTAATGGGTGTGAATTAAATATGTGTGTGATTGTCAGGAGTGTATTTGGGGTGCATGTGTTAGGTTTGTGTGTTTGTCTGTGTTTGTGCGTATATGGATATAGGATGTGTGTTTGAGGATTGTGTGAGTTTTAAAAGTCTCTGTGAGGAGTGTTCTTGGTCTGCTTGTGTAAGAAGTGTGTGTTAGTAGTGTTCTTGGTCTGCTTGTGTTAGAAGTGTGTGTTAGTAGTGTTCTTGGTCTCCTTGTGTTAGAAGTGTGTGTTAGTAGGGTTCTTGGGCTGCGTGTGCAAGAAGTGTGTGTTAGTAGGGTTCTTGGTCTCCTTGTGTTAGAAGTGTGTGTGTGTGTTAGCATCGTGCTTGGTCTGTGTGTGTAAGAAGTGTGTGTGTGTTAGCAGTGTTCTTGGTCTGTGTGTGTTAGAAGTGTGTCTGGGCTGTTCTCTGAGACTTGTCACCTGCCTCTAAGAAGGCCCCCAGGGTTGAGGAGGAGATGTGTAAAATAACTCCGTAGGCTGCCTCTTATAAACCGCCTGTCAGAGTGACACACTGCAAAACAGCTTTTGCCTGAGAGAGAAACTGCCTGGTGATTATCATGCAGTATACCTCTATGGGTAGTCCAAGCAAGATGGTCAGTGCAAGTGACTGTGACTGTGTTATGTCTTCTTAACGTTATCCTGTATATCTACCGTATATGGGTAGTCAAAGCAAGATGGTTGCATGGCATGAACAAGAGCTTTGTTTTTGTTGATGAACAACATAAGGAGACGAATGGAAGTTTGATACTCAACGGTTGGTTCTCTTGGTTGCGATGAGTGATGGAGTAGTCCCAAAGGGCAAACCCCAAGCTAAATCACCCTCGTCTCCTGTACTTTACAAGTTATTTGAAAATATTCAAATTCTGTACTTGTCCCAGGTTTTGTGCACTGGCTCTTACTGGCTCCTAGGGCTTTGTTGGAATACAGGGAAAGAGGGGAACAAGAGGGTTGGAAGAGAACGAGGGGAAAATAAGGGAAGAAAGAGTAACTCTCCTCTCTTTTCCCAGCCTCCTGTCCAGAGGGAGCTGTTTCTATGTTTTATCAGCACCCCAGAATTATTTTGAAAAGGATTGTGGGAAAACATGGAAACAGCATTAGTGGACGAGGAGAGAGAGCTGAAAATAGGCTGTGAATACTTAAATAGATGTTAAATGGTGGTCGGCAGCCCGGCACTATGGTTTTCATCATTCACAACTACAGTTGCCAAATATCTCTAAATCTAGGACCTGTTTCAAATGATTCCCTTTCCGTAGCTACATAGCTATCCCCTTTACATAGCTACTTCATATTCACACTCGCTCTGGAATGGGAAAAATATCCTTTCTATTTTATTCAGCTAAGTTCAACTATGTTCTTTTACTATAAAATCATATCGTATAAAATAATGTCAGGGGACTTACATCTTGTCTGCTAAATGAACACGCCTACAGCCCATAGCATGGCACATAGCCAGATAACATACAGTAGGCCAACTCATATTCTGTTCTTCTGAAATACATTTTCTTCATATCATAATGTTTCTTTAGACCTGACGAAAATAAATCATGGATTTACTGTGATGGTGTTTTTTCAATTGAGTTATTAGACTTTAAAAAAATGTAGGACGTTCCAAATGTGCCCATCAGCAGCTTGTATGCGTGGAGGCCCGGAGATGCCAAACGTGTTGATGTTAATTAACGGTCAATTACCGTCAGACCGGCAGTCTTTAGCCTGACAATAACCGTCTGACAAAATGTCATGACCGCCACAGCCCGAGTGTAGACTTCGGCTTGCCTCCAGAAACATAACACTGAAGTCCGAAACGGACAAAAACGTCACAAAATGTTGTCGTGATATATGCACTCTCCTGTTCTCTCAGAACCCATTTCCGGACTCGTACAGGAATGGCGTGATCAGGATGTCTATGTATATGTATATTCTTCCTCTCTATTGTCCCTCTACCACATATCCCTCTGTCAATGGATGGATTTGCTGATTTACAGTGCCTTCGGAAAGAATTCAGATCCCTTGACTTTTTCCACATTTTGTTACGTTACAGCCTTTTTCTAAAATGTATTTAAAAAAAAAGGTCCTCAGAAATCTACACGCAATACCCCATAATGACAAAGCGAAAACAGTAAAAAAAAAAAAACTTTACATAAGTATTCAGACCCTTTGCTATGAGACTCGAAATGAGGTGCATCCTGTTTCCATTGATCATCCTTGAGATGTTTCTACAACTTCATTGTAGTCCACCTGTGGTAAATTCAATTGACTGGACATGATTTGGAAAGACACACACCTATCTATATAAGGTCCCACAGTTGACAGTGCATGTCAGAGCAAAAACCAAGCCATGAGGTCGAAGGAATTGTCCATAGAGGTCAGAGACAGGATTGTGTCGAGGCACAGATCTGGGGAAGGGTACCAAAACATTTCTGCAGCATTGAAGGTCCCCAAGAACACAGTGGCATCCATCATTCTTAAATGGAATACATTTGGAACCACCAAGATTCTTCCTAGAGCTGGCCGCCAGGCCAAACTGAGCAATCGGGAGAAGGGCTTTGGTCAGGGAGGTGACCAAGAACCCGATGGTCACTCTGACAGAGCTCTAGAGTTCCTCTGTGGGAGAACCTTCCAGAAGGACAACAATCTCTGCAGCACTCCACCAATCAGGCCTTTATGGTAGAATGGCCAGACAGAAGCCACTCCTCAGTAAAAGGCACATGACAGCCCGCTTGGAGTTTGACAAAAGGCACCTAAAGACTCTCAGACCATGAGAAACACGATTCTCTGGTCTGATGAAACCAAGATTGAACTCTTTGGCCTGAATGCCAAGCGTCAGGTCTGGAGGAAACCTGGCACCATCCCTACGGTGAAGCATGGTGGTGGCAGCATCATGCTGTGGGGATGTTATTCAGTGGCAGTGACTGGGAGATTAGTCAGCATCGAGGGAAAGATGAAAAGAGCAAAGTACAGAGAGATCCTTGATGAAAACCTGCTCCAGAGTGCTCAGGACCTCAGACTGGGGTGAAGGTTTACCTTCCAACAGGACAACAACCCAAATACAGGTGTGCCAAGCTTGTAGCGTCATACCCAAGAAGACTCGCGGCTGTAATTGCTGCCAAAGGTGCTTCAACAAAGTACTGAGTAAAGGATCTGAATACTTATGTAAATGTAATATTTCAGTTGTTTATTTTTAATAAATTAACAAAAATGTCAAAACCTGTTTTTGTTTCGTCATTATGGGCCATTGTGTGTAGATTGATGAGGGGAAAAAAACGATTTAATCAATTGTAGAATAAGGCTGTAACGTAACAAAATGTGGAAAAAGTCAAGGGTTCTGAATACTTTCCGAATGCACTGTATATGCAGAGACTGAGGGAATATGTAACAGACAGGTATATCTACTACACGAAACCTGACCTTCATTTTCTCCCAATCCACTTTGAGACAAAAGATAGGGTTCTTCATAACTATCTTTAAGAACAGAGCTGTGTGTGTGTGTGTGTGTGTGTGTGTGTGTGTGTGTGTGTGTGTGTGTGTGTGTGTGTGTGTGTGTGTGTGTGTGTGTGTGTGTGTGTGTGTGTGTGTGTGTGTGTGTGTGTGTGTGCGTGTGCGTAGCTATAGAAAGAGACTGGTGAGACCCAGAGAGCAGAATAGGAAAAGGTAAGAAAGCCTCTAAACTGTGTTGGCCTTGTCCATGTATTTTTAACTGTCTGTCTTTTTGGATCTGTGTGAATAATGCATAGAGGGAGAGAAGGAATAGCCAATAAGTGTTAGAATTTAATAGCCTTTGTGGCAGAGCAGGGCCCCACTGCGCCTCAGTGGCAACCCCTCTTTCATCCATCCTTCTCTCCATTCCTGATCTCTCCATCCCTCCCTCCTTCACAGGCTACCTAGGGACCTGTGTGTGACCGAAGACGTCAGTAAGCTTCAGTTTGGCTGGCGGCTTGCCGAAGTCGACTCGGCGAACCGAAGGATTGCGTTCGCATACTCCCTTAAAGGAACACTCCACCCAAAAACTATCTTTTGGAAATTGTTTCTTTAGTCCATTGTTGACATAGTCTCAAAATGTTTTGCTTGTCACCGATCACGTTTTCAACATATATAACTTTCGAAATACAGAAATCATCCCTGTATGATGCATTTTGCATACCAAAGGTTTTTGGCGCAGTATTTTTCAATGAAAAAATGTGCATGAAAACGAGTCGTCTCTCGTTGAATGACAACAAAGACTATTGAAGAATCCCTACTGTTGACCAATCACTGACGAAAGGGGCGTAGACTAGGGCTGTTGCGGCACCGTATTACCGCCACACCAGCAGTTATGACCGCAGTAAAATTCTATGTGAATGTAATCTCCTTTTATGCACTCTGGACATGTGTTAGGAGTACCCAACTCTATAATGATCATCAGGTCGCTAATGGCCAGGTACTCAGGACTCTATTGTCCCTCTAATCACTCTGACATCAATGCAAATTCAATCAAAAAATTCAATCAAACACTTATTATCAAAACAGTATGTGCTTTTGAAACTCACCTCACTGTGATGATCAATTTGAAGAAAGATGTTCAACAGCAGGTTGAAACTGAGTGTAAAAACATGGTCATTGTGGATGTTGTTTCAAAGCCTAGCACAACGAAATGGAAAGTGCATTCTAAGGTGATGATTAATTCAAAACCCCATATGCATATTAGAGCTTATGCATATGCATAGGCCTATATATGAGCCCAAGCCCCCCAAAAAACTGAATTAAAATAATGATTGTGCCATTATACAATATTCCTTTCTCCAGTGTGCAGAGAGCGGGGGCTGTCAACAGTTTAATGAAATATGTTTTGTTGTGAAAACCTTACTATAGATGTTCCCGTACAGATTTCACTTGGTTTCCCAAATGAAGCACTGGGTAGCTGCAGGACCAGGGTTGGACAGCCCCTTGGCGTACATAGTTTGGGCGGAATATCACCTGTTGCACGGCCAGATAACCGGAGTAGCCTAGCTGACATGAGTGAAACAAACCGTCAGGAAAGTGGCCTCCATAAGCTATTCGAGTGCATATGGACGAACTGTGTTTTTTTGTTAAATTAATGGGCCATTCTAAATCAAAACTAATTTGACATATTAGTAAAGACGAGATTCAATTGAGAATAGTCTGACGGGTGAAAACATGATCACTTGATGAGAGAACAGTGTGTGCAGCCTGAGGCAAGGAACAGAGCTTGAGCTTTTCAATGATTTTCTCAAAAAAAAAAATCTTAATTTTAGACATTTTAGCAGATGCTCTTATCCAGAGCGACTTACAGTAGAGTGCATACATTTTTTACATACTGAGACAAGGATATCCCTACCGGCCAAACCCTCCCTAACCCGGACGACGCTATGCCAATTGTGCGTCACCCCACGGACCTCCCGGTTGCGGCCGGCTGCGACAGAGCCTGGGCGCGAACCCAGCCCAGCCTGGGCGCGAACCCAGAGACTCTGGTGGCGCAGCTAGCACTGCGATGCAGTGCCCTAGACCACTGCGCCACCCAGGAGGCCAATATCCTTTCTATTTTATTCAGCTAAGTTCAATTATATTATTTTACTATAAAATCATATAATATAAAATAATGGCAGGGGACTTACAAGCGTATCTTGTCTGCTAAATGAACAAGCCTACAGTCCATAGCATGGCACATAGGCAAATCACATTTTATTGGTCACATACACGTGGTTAGCAGATGTTAATGCGAGTGTAGCGAAATGCTTGCTTTCCCCATTCCAGAGCGAGTGTGAATTTGAAGTGGCTATGTTGAGCGTGAAAGTGATCATTTGAAACAGGTCCTATACACTAGATTTAGAGATATTTGGCAACTTTAGTTGTGAATGATGCAACCATAGCCAGGTAACATACAGTAGGCCAACTCATATTCTGTTCTTCTGAAATACATTTTCTTCATTTCTTTAGACCTGCCTAAAATAAATAATGGATTTACTGTGGTGGTGTATTTTCAATTGAGTTATTAGACTTTTTTAAATGTAGATGTTCCATTAGCAGATTGTATGGGTGGAGGCCCGGAGATGCTAAACGTGTTTATGTTAATTAACGGTCAATTACCGTGAGACCGGCAGTCTTTTGCCTGACAATAACCGGCTGACAAAATTTCATGACCGCCACAGCCCGAGTGTAGACTTCGGCTTGCCTCCAGAATTTTTTTGTGTGTGCCCGAACAGCTGAAAAATCCCTCACCGAAGTCCAAAACGAACAAAAACTTCACAAAATGTTGTCATAATATATGCACACTCTTCGAAACTGTTTCGGTTGGAAAGCATGTGGACACCTTAAGATGACATCGCCAAAGACCAGGGTAACCTCAGGCAGGGAGGCAGAGACGGGGATGGAGGGAGAGGTAGAGCGAGAGGAAAGGAAGGAGTTTACTGGTCTCAGATCTCTATAATTTGTCTTGTAGTGTGACAGCCACCCTCTGATTGCCATTATGAAGTGACAGAGAGAGAGAGAGAGAGAGAGAGAGAGAGAGAGAGAGAGAGAGAGAGAGAGAGAGAGAGAGAGAGAGAGAGAGAGAGAGAGAGAGAGAGAGAGAGAGAGAGAGAGAGAGAGAGAGAGAGAGAGAGAGAGAGAGAGAGAGAGAGAGAGAGAGAGAGTGAGTTTGTGCATGTGCGTGCACAGCAAATTGGCCAGTGTTACCTAGTGTTGATTTTTCAGTACAACATTTCTAGTGTTTATTCAGGTGTTAAATTAACTCTGTAAGTGTTAAAATAACACTCAGTGGTGAAAAATAATCCAGGTGTTGGTGTTAATAACCAGTGTTAACCCAGAACCACGCTCATCATTATCGTTTTCCCAGCATGCTCTTTTGCAGGTTGATTTTTAGAATTGTTTGTTTCAATATCTCTGTGTGGCATGTACATTGATTGACTAAATAATCTTATAATACTCAAATATAAATAATATACATTTTTCAAATCTATATCAATCGGTTATTTGGACTTATTGCACCCATTACTGAAATGGATGTTCCTGTTGAGATGGTTTAGACGGAGGAAGTACGTGTTTATTTCTTCCTCTCTATCACATGTCCTTTTGTCAGTGGATGGATTGACTGTTTTATATGTCGAGACTGAGGGAGTGTGTAACAGTCAGGTGTACCTACTACAAGAAATCTGACCTCCCTTTCTACTCAACCTACTTTGAGACAAAAGAGAGTTATGAAGAATCCTACCTTTAAGGCCAGGGCTGCGTGTGTGCGTAGCTATAGAGAGAGACCAGTGAGACCCAGAGAACAGAATAGTAAAAGGTAAGAAAGCCTTTAAACTGCTTTGGCTTTCGGACCTGTGTGTGACTAAGGCTGACATCACCAAAGACCAGGGCACCCTCAGGAAGGGAGGGAGAGATGGGGATGGGATGGGGGGAGGGGGAGGGGGAGGGGAGAGAGTGAGAGAGAAAGAGAGAGGAAAGAGTTTACTGGTCTCAAATCTCTATAATTTGTCCTGTAGCATGACGGATACCCTCTGATTTTCAGTATAAAGTGAGAGAGGAGAGGAGAGGAGAGGAGAGGAGAGAGAGAGAGAGAGAGAGAGGAGAGGAGAGAGAGAGAGAGAGAGAGAGAGAGAGAGAGGAGAGGAGAGGAGAGGAGAGAGAGAGAGAGAGAGAGCGAGAGGAGAGGAGAGGAGAGAGTGAGAGAGGAGAGGAGAGGAGAGGAGAGAGAGAGAGAGAGAGGAGAGGAGAGGAGAGGAGAGGAGAGGAGAGGAGAGGAGAGAGAGAGAGAGAGAGAGAGCGAGAGAGAGAGAATGTGCGTATCAGAAAAAGTATGGCACTGCAGTGCTAATCAATAGCTGCTCTCAGCCCTCCCTCTCTCTCCTCTCCTCCCCTCTCCCCCGTGGGGAAGGCGTGTATTTGCCTGAATAATTGGTGCTGTGCCTCTCCAGCCTCTGAAGTTTCCCACTTTTTAACCGACTAACAAGACTCCAGGTAGAAATTGCTCTCACATCAAGGCCTAGATCTTAACTTGTTAGCTGATGAAATACAGAACACTTGGTCTGCATGTGGGACCATTTTCATGCGTTTTTGGCCAAGAAACAGTATTGTACTACCATAACATTCACATCTCAAATTGAATGAATTGAATTCCCCCCCCCCCCCCCCCCCCAACAGGTGCCCAGAAGTGTGACATCATGGCCCTTTGATCTCTCCAGTAGATGAGTAGCAGAGGGGCGACATCTCTCCTCTCTTGTCACTCTCTAATCTCCATCCCTTCATCTCTCTCATGTCATAGAGGAGAGCAGGAGACAGGGGAGGGGAGCTGTGGGCACAAACCCTTCAATTCAACAGCACCTCTCAGGAGTTGGGCTACACATGGGAGCCAACTGTTTCCAATCATTTCATTCATTGTGCCAGAAATGGAACACTATTCCCTATGGCTTTCAGAAACTAGTTAAATATCTGGGTCATACCCTGGACATCCTGTTGTGAATGATTTAAGTTGATTTGATTTGATGTTGAAATGCATACTGATAAGTTTGGTCATCGGTATAGCAGCTCTATTTCCATTTTTCTGTGAACGTTATCAAGTGTGAATTGTGTCAAATCAAATCAAATTGTATTTGTCACATACACCCGAAAAACAACGGGTATATACTTTCCTCTGAAACGCTTGCTTCTGAGCCCTTCCCAATGATGCAGAGTAAAAAAAAAAAATCATAATTATACACAAGAATGAAGCTATATGCAGGGACTACCAGTACCATATCAATGTCATGTAATCAAATAGTGTCCAGATGGTTATGTTCCTGTTGTGACACCTCTCCTGTGTGTCAAACATCCTCACTTGGTCTCAGAACTGCACTGGCTGCAAATTTGATTGAAAAATGAACCACCAAGAGACCACTTAGCCCTTCCATAAGGGACTAATCTAATTAATTATCAGTTTCACGCTGTTAGCCACACACACACACGCAGTCTTATACAGCTAACCTTGTGGGGACACACAGTTCAGTCCTATTCAAACTCCTATTTTCCCTGAACCCTAAACCTAACCGTAACCCGTACTCTTACCCTAACCTTAACCCAAAAACCTAACCCTAAACTTAACCCTAGCTCCTAACCCTAAAACTAACCCTAACTCCTAACCCTTAATTAATGTAATTCTAACCCTAACACTAATTCTAACCTTAACCCTAAACCCCCTAGAAATAGCATTTGACCTCGTGGGGACTAACAAAATGTCCCCAGTTGGTCAAAAAGTTGTTTGTTTACTATTCTTGTGGGGACTGCTGGTCCCCACAAAATAGTTAAAAACACACACACACACACACACACACACACACACACACACACACACACACACACACACACACACACACACACACACACACACACACACACACACACACACACACACACACACACACACACACACACACACACACACGTATGTACAGAGGAGAGCTAAAACGCATTCATTATTATCTGTATGGCCTTAATTGAACCGAATCTGCACACATGCACACACACACACACACACACACACACACACACACACACACACACACACTCAGAGGGCAGAAAGCATCCCTTTCTGCATCCTCGCCCAGCTCCCCTGCCTCTGCCAAGTGCCACTTCAACGATGGAATTATTTTTAATAGGCTACTTTAGGTGTCATATATAATTACCTGCAGGCCATTTCTACGGCACCTGCCACTGCATTAGCAATTTATTTAGTTGAAAAAGTCAACTGTTCATAAATCAAGCCGCCTCGAAATCTACATCCTTTCAAGCCAGGGGGTGAATATATAAATATAATAATCTCGAATTTTAGTTTTCTGTTTGTGCCTGTCACTTGTGGCAGCAAATAATTTTTCTCTCTTATTCATTTTGGTTGTGTCCCAAATGGAACCGTATCCCCTACACGGAGCCCTGTGGGACGTGGTCAAAAGTAGTTCACTATGTAGGGAATAGGGTGCCATTTGGGATGAAGCCTTTCACTCTGAGTGGAGAGAGAATCGAGCTATTAATCCTGGGTAAATGGAAAGACTGAGATCCATAACAATATTAAACACGTTCAATTAAACACATACAGAGTGGCGAGGCAGACATACCTCGTTAGCACAACCAACACCACGCCCATGTAATTAACTACATTCCACCACCAAATGGCTATCTCATTAGATGCATACAGTACCATACCGTTAGCCTGGTCCCAGATCTGTTTCTGCTCTTACCAACTCTATTGCTCATTGTTAAGCCAAACATGATACTGATGGTGAACCCAGACTATAGGATCTAGGCCTTCAGAGGGACCAGAAATCTTCCAATACATTGTATCAAACTGACAAATCCAGAAAATAACAGAACATATAGCATCACTTAATGCGGCCGACATTATATTTTCCGTGAGTCGGACCATTCTAGTTGTAGTGGAGGAGCAATGCTTTTTGATGACATTATGAATGAATCAAACAAGCCTGGCTGCGCTTCGGGCTGCAGCACACACAGAACCGGTATGGGACACACATCATAAAATAATGCCACCAGCAAAGCAAAAAGCACACTGTTCACACAACCTATGGTAACCTAACACCACGATCACCAATAGCGACAACAACAGTGTCACATCAAAGGTGACAGGCTCGTGGTGCTGAAAGGACAGCGGCCGTATTACCTGTGCACTCCGTCATGGCGCTGAAGGAGAGACAATGCCGGTCAAACACACAGACACGGCTGATAGACAGCAGTCACACACAGCATCAAATCACGTTAAAGAATACGCAGCCCATTCACTCCAGTAGGAACCGTGAAATTATAACAATGCAAAAGCACAACCATTTCCCGAAATGAACAAACCAGCTATTACTTCCCATTGCAGATATATTTGATCGTGTTCATCACACTAACGCGTGATCGAAAGTTTAAATGCAGTTTTTAATTTTAATTTTATTCTTTTTCAAAGAGGTGCAAGCGAGCTGTAACAAAAGAACAAAGCCACAGCAGATGATGATAATTTGCAAACAAAGTTTGAAAGAAGTTTGAAAGTTCATCTTGAAAAGAGTGGTGCTACAAAACGAGCAGCAACTTCCACCTTGAAGTTGATAAAAGCTGCTGCATCCGCCGTCGCCATTGTCACACTGCCACAACACAAGCTGGCTAACATTGTCACACTGCCACAACACAAGCTGGCTAACATTGTCACACTGCCACAACACAAGCTGGCTAACATTGTCACACTGCCACAACACAAGCTGGCTAACATTGTCACATTACTATAACACACGCTAGCTAACGTTACTAGCGTAGCGCCTCGATCACACCGACAGCGTTGTTGCATTTTGGTACACCAGAAGTACATTAATTTCCAATCGAACGCTGCGTTTGCCTTGCGGCATTGCGTTGCAGAGGCAGTTGCAGTGCGTTCTGTGTGGCGCATGCGTTGGATTTATCGAATGTGTGCATCAAATTGTACACGTAGATGGCTTTGACACAAATGGTAGCAGAAGATGAATGCAGAACTTTTGTTGCACACATATTCAGATGATGTTGCGTACCATTTTGCACAGTGAAGCTGTAGGCGTGATCGAGGCATTAGCGCGGGGAAACTAGTGCTTGTGCCACTGATTTAATCTACAATCTACTGATTATGTTTTCTTGCGCTCTAAGTAGTGACGTGTAGGGGTAGAAGGAAGGCCTACCCGTCACATTGCTAGTCTAAATGTGATTGGTTCATTCCACCGTCACTCCAATATTCTGCTCTAATACAGTTGAACGGCAGAGGCCTTCTGTACAGTTTCTGAAGGCCTAGCTAATGGCTGGCTGAGCTCGATTTTTCTACCCAGAGATCACCAACTAAAATCCTGATTGGATATTTTTTTTATTTTCAGTATTAACTCTTCTCTTTCCAACACAACTGAAGAGATGAAAACAGAAGATCATTAAAATTGATTAAAAGATGAAATAGGAGTTAAAACAACATTATTTTATTTTGCCTCTGAAGGCCTAGAAGCCCCTCATGGTTCCGCACTGACAATGATTGACAAGGAGTTGGCATGATATCACAAGCAGACTGGCACTCAGGCTACCATGTAATATTATCTTTTAACATACTGTAATCCCTTTTCTTATTTCAGTTCTGGTCTATAGCCCTAAGTCATCATCTCAGTCGCCCTCTTTATTTCTGGCAACCCATTTGATCTATACAGATCCACAACACATTTGCTTTCTCAGCTGAGATGTACAGTGGGGTTGGAAATGATTGACAACCTTGATAAAAATGAGCAATAATGACTGTATAAAATACATAATTCAAATAATGAAATGTATTGTATGCAATTAAAACAAAATATATATATCCACTTTATTATTTTTAATAACGTGGATATATTGCTCAGAGAAAGAGATTTAGTTTAACAAGTAATACTTAGATTTATTTTCAAAAAGGTAGGGGTAAAAATCATTGACACCCCGAAATATTATTTTAAATGTAGTAGTCAAAAGTTTAGTATTTGGTCCCATATTCCTAGCACACAATGACTACATCAAGTTTGTGACGCTACAAACTGGCTGGATGCATCTGGTCGTGTTTAAAATTATTTTGTGCCCAATAGAAATGAATGGTAAATAATGTATCGTGTCATTTTGGAGTCACTTTTATTTGAAATAAGAATAGAGTATGTTTCTAAACACTTCTGCATTAATGTGGATGTTACCATGGTTACGGATCATTCTGAATGAACTGTGAATAATGATGAGTGAGAAACTTACATATGGGCCAAAGATCATACCTCCAAGACATGCCAAGGTTAGCATGTCTTGGGGGTATGACCTTTGACCCTTTGTAACTTTCTCACTCATCATTATTCACAATGTATCTCAATATTTTGAATTATTTATTCTAATTAGTCATTATTGCTAATCTTTATCAAGGGTGTCAATAATTTCTGACTCTATTGTATATGAGAGGTTTAAGCCCGGATTGGTCTTGTGAGAATGTGGTTTTGGAGAGGCATGGAACCGCACCACGAAGAGTATAACACAGCTGTATCTACAACTTGCTCTCAGTAGGATGTGTTCTCACCCCAATAATAAAAGAAAATACACTGAGATATTTTGTGCTGAAATTCTGCACCGTCTCCAATTACTCTCGGAAAGACCTCTGAGAAAACCAAGGCTTTGATAAACATGATTAGAGTTTTTAATGTTGTGATGGTGTTTTAAGAGGTGAAGCTATTGCAAGGAAGCAGAATCTTAGGGTCTCGAGATGCCTTAGTCGACTAGTATTATTCGTCATGCTCCAACGCCCTGTCACGCTCCCAAGGACAGATCATTTCCTTATTTCCAAACAGATTGGCTGCATTTCTTGTGCTAGCTCGCTTGTAATTGAAATAAACACCATTAAAACAATAATCCAAACTTCTGACGATGTGGTTAAATAGTTATTATGAGAGAGTTGGGCCTAATGAGATATGAAAACTCTACAGCTCTGTTGGCAGGTGTAAAATGTTTTACTGTCAGTTACTGTGGTCTGATGGTCTGATGACTGGCTGCTGAAGTGCATAGTAGGACACAAGGAGTCTGGCAGAGGAGGCTGCTGAAGGGAGAACGGCTCGTAATAATGGCCGGGACGGAGGCAATGGAATGGCATCAAACATTCGGAAACTATGTGTTTGATGGATTTGATACCCTTCCACTGATTCCGTTCCAGTAGTTACCACGAGCATGTCCTCCCAAACGAAGGTGCCACCAACCTCCCTGAGGAGTCCGGTATCGGTGGAATCGACAGGAGAAGATGACGCAAGAGCTGGCTTCTATAGGCCTACGTCAGTCAAAACCATCACAGTAAATATGGTATTGTTGTTAAAGGACTGTGTGCTCTCCCCCTCTCATTGACATCAGGCTGTGCTTCAGCATGTTGCTGTGTGTGTGTGTGTGTGTGTGTAACTAATATGTGTAGAACTGCATAACTGCTGTGACTGTTAAAGAGAAGCTATGCCAGTCTCAGGGCTGTGTACAACCACCTGGTGCTAATGGACACACACACACACAGTACTCTGAGTGCCTTCGCTTGAATAGCTGCACATAGATCCACATGCTATTTATGCACATTGAGGCGTTGCAGTGACTAATGTCAACCACCAGCGAACAATGTGTGTGTGTGTGAGCAGTGTGAGCAGTGTGTCTGTGTGAGCGAGGGCGGTCTCTTTGTGTGTGTCTGGTCGCGCGGGTGATCCGGCGAGATGCCGCAGCGGTGTACCTCTTCCCATTTCCATAATGGCACCTCCCTGCTGAGAAACTGTCCTATCTCACGCATGCACGCACACCATAGGTCAGTGGTGTGTGATGATTGTAGCTCTGGGTGAGCGGCGTGTGGTGTGACCTCCCTGTGTTGTTGTTCTGGGGTTATGATTACACACACACACCTTCATCCCTGTCGCCCTCTTTCAGTATTTCTTGATGGGGCGATGTTTTCTCGACCATACTCCACGATTGGAGTGTTGACTCCATATTGCTACACCAAAGGGGGTTGGCGGCACCTTAAGTGGACTTGTGGTAATGGTTTGAGTGGTATTAGTGGAATTGTATCAATTACATAAAACACATGGTTTCTACTCCATTCCTCCCCTCAGCGGTCTCCTGAGTGCTGCTTCACAGAACATGACTGTGTAGACCTCCAGATAGGCCACGCACATGCACCATCACTTCTCCCTGCTCCATGGCACCTGGATGGGACTGAGCAAAGGCATAGACATGTCAACAAGAACCCCAGTGTCTCTGACTGTGAGTGTGTGCAATCCCCACTAGAGGAGGATAGAAGGAGAGAGACAGAGTAAAAGAAAAAGAGAGAGAGGTGGGAGGGAGGGAGGTAGAGAAACAGAGCGAGAGAAACAGAGCGAGAGAGAGAGAGAGACGTGGGAGACAGCGAGATGAGATGAGTTGTTCTGTGGATATGGAAGTTCTCATGCTGCTAGGT
This sequence comes from Salvelinus namaycush, assembly GCF_016432855.1. Taxonomy (NCBI): domain Eukaryota; kingdom Metazoa; phylum Chordata; class Actinopteri; order Salmoniformes; family Salmonidae; genus Salvelinus; species Salvelinus namaycush. Next base: position 33,130,154 of record NC_052312.1, read on the forward strand.
TAGATATGCTGATGTCTCTGACTGTGGTCTCAGCTGAGGTGGCAGCTTGTGGAGCAATGAAAAACAAAATATAATTTATGTGTACATGTCTGCTACCCATCTACCTACGCACCTCTCCTGCTCTCTCACACTGTTCACACACATCTCTGCAAAAATCATGCTGCCCCAGCAGAAAAACAACATCTCTCTCAACCTCTCTATAGGCAGGTTTCTATTGACCCAGGTTTATTCGACAAAAACTATTTTGCAAAAAAACAACAACATTGCGACGTGTAATGGAAATGGCAGAAATAGGAGAAATGTTCTCAAGATCGACAACATTTGTATCTCTTCGACAGGGTGGATTTTTCTTTTGTCTAACTTTCTTTTTTGCAACAAATGATGATGGAAACGGCGTTTCTTAGAATAAATGATTATTGCCGAACAATTCGAAATCAATTTTCTTCCCACTATAAAAAGTATTTATTTGCAGGACATCAATTGCTTTGACTTTCAAGAAAGCTTGAATTACTTTGCCTTGCTTTTCTGTCTGGCCAGATGCAAGTTTCATCATTCTGTTATTTCAGATAGAAAAAACTCTGACCATGGCCTTGAGGCCGATACGTAAAGCTTAATAAAGAGCAGTGATACTATCAAGAGCAGTGAAACTATCAAGAGCAGTGAAACTATCAAGAGCAGTGATACTATCAAGGGCAGTGAAACTATCAAGAGCAGTGATACTATCAAGAGCAGTGAAACTATCAAGAGCAGTGATACTATCAAGGGCAGTGAAACTATCAAGAGCAGTGATACTATCAAGGGCAGTGAAACTATCAAGAGCAGTGATACTATCAAGAGCAGTGAAACTATCAAGAGCAGTGATACTATCAAGAGCAGTGATACTATCAAGAGCAGTGTGCGGGTTTCCTTCTTTTTTTCAGATCTATCAGAGTGAAAGTTTCACCATGGCATGGACTATGGCGATATGTTGGCACATGAGAATTGTCCGAAAATGGCAAATATTAGTACGTTCTTGCATTCTATCCACGCTGGCTTTCGCGGGATACCTGAGACATGAAACAGATCATTGGGAGGGGATACACACTCTTAGAAAATGTGTTATTTTTTTAACACATCTGTGTGTCTAGTTAGGGACGACACATATGTGTTACTTTTAACACAATCACTGTGTTGGCACAACATGATTTGTATAAATATATCAACACATGTCGTGTCAATTCCTGTAATTAATGTGTTAAAAGCTGAAAACCACACAACACACTCTTTTTGGCCACCAGTACATGTCATTCCATTTTCTATTGTGTTGTCAACACATGTTAAGGTTGAGCACGGATACTTTTGCAGTATATAAGTTCCTTAAGTGCCTATGCATATCCCAATGTTGGGCTAGTTAGCGTTTATCATTTTCTTTAGAACAATGTTATTCATTGCCTCTAATAGGCCACGCCTTTTGATTACCCAACCACTGTTTGATTACCCAAACAGTGGTTAATTTAACCATCAGTTGGGTTTTTATTCACTTTCGTACTGGGTTGACCCAGAAGATGGGTCTTTTTGTAATGTAATCCATAGGTTATTTTCAGGAGGCGTGGCCCGTTGGGGCCGTGGCTTTCAGTTAGGTATTTTTGGCCGCCCGTAAGAGTAATTCCTGTTCGTCATGTTATGTTTGTACACTAAAAGTGAAAATCTCCTTTCAATATTTTGGCACATCACATATTTAAATATACAATTAATAACACTATTAGTTAAAATACTGTAAAGTGGTAACTAGCTCAACATTAGGATGCACATAGGCACTTTAGGAACTGAACTTGTGTAAGCCTCAACATGTGTTTACTGCAACAGAAAAGAAGAACCGGAATGACATTTACTCTCACAGGTGGCCAAAATGAACTATCTAAAACCCACACCTCTACTAAGCCATGCCTCCAGTCTTCTGATCTGACCCGCTGGATAATAGCTCAATAACCCAACTAAGTGACCCAACTGGTTGGGTCAAAAAGAACCCAATCTGTGTTCTGTCCACTATTTACCCAGCACTGGGTTATTTTTAACCCAGCATTTGTTTGAGTGTAGCGGGCAATTGTCACATCTATTTTCTATGCAAACTTAATAAATGTTGTCAAAAAATCACTGTAAAAGGTATGTTTTTCTGTTACTCTCTCTATCTTTCTCTCACTTAAAAAAATGCTGGGGTGTTTATTTGACCAAACTGCTGGGTTGCTGGCGTTGGGTCACTTAGTTGGGTTGTTTTCTTTAAAAAATGCTGGGTTATTGATGCTGGGTTATTGGTGCTGGTTTATTGAGATATGACCCAGCGGGTCAGATCAGAAGACTGGAGGGGTAGTTTAGTAGGGGCGTGGCTTTCAGATAGTTATTTTTATCCACCCAAGAGAGTAAATGTCATTCCTGTTCATCTGTTCTGTTGCATAGTTAATACACATTGAGATTGAAAATGTAAATTTTTGTAGCGTCACTGTTGCTTACATAAGTTTATAAGTTCTTTAAATTACAAAATTATTAAAGTTATTAGGTACAGCTACTGTTAATGTGATTCAGCTCTTTAGGGGTTTAACAACTGTCTCTGGATCAGTGACCAACTGCTGTCAGAGCTCTAAGTATAGCAGAGCAGACACGGACGGCTGATCCAAAAACCTGTCCTGCTGTCTCTGCTCTGCTCTGCCCTGTTGACACTGCCGGGTATATAGAGAACCAAACCCACAGAAAGCGCCTTTCATCCTGTTGGTATATGCAAAGCTAAAGGAGCAGACTCTAACTGCAGTCTGAGGAAGGGAAAAACTTCAACTCATCAGTGACGGTTCCCTCAGAGAGTTATTGGGATGGAGATTCACTCTTCAAATAGGGTGGTTGCAACAGCCTCATGACGTTGGGGTTTGGACAAAAGCAGTGCACTATATGGACTGTGGATGCAGGGCCGGTTCCGGGCATAAGCGACATAAGCGGCTGTTTAGGGGCCTTTATTTTTTTTTAGGAACTCAGTCGGGGTCTCAAATTACTATGGAGAGTAAGACTAGTAGAATACACAAGATGCAATTTAGAAATTTGTTTGTGAATCAGCAGTTTTTCTCTTTATTATGTCAGTGACTGACAGTCACTCAATTAGCCATGTCAGCTAACAATTTTTAGATTGGTGAGTTAGTCTAGCCAGCAATCTAAATTTGTAGTAATCATGGCTGAATACTGACCGACACACAGAGCACATGCCCAGAAGGGGCTCCCATTGATTTTGTTAGTAATTCTCACTCAGATATCATATTAACATGGCATAAGAATTCATTACAAAATGTGTCGAATTGCATAAAATCATATTTAAAACAGCAAAGATTTCTCTGCCCCATGGCAAAATGTGTAGAATTACAGAAAACTTGCTTTAAACTGCAACATCTTCTCTACACCCCATGGCAACATGTAGAATTGCAGGAAAGTAACTTCAAAACTACATTTTTTTCTCTCTACTGTCAAGAGTGGGGCCAGTAAACTGTTTTTCCACGAGGTGGTGTTAGTGGTGGTTGTAGTAGTGGTGGTGGTGGTGGTAGTAGTGGTAGTAATGGTGGTGGTGGTAGTAGTGGTGGTAGTGGTGCTAGTAGTAGTAGTGGTGGTGGTAGTGGTGGTAGTAGTGGTGGTAGTAGTGGTGGTAGTGGTGCTGGTAGTAGTAGTGGTGGTGGTAGTGGTGGTAGTAGTGGTGGTAGTAGTGGTGGTAGTGGTGCTGGTAGTAGTAGTGGTGGTGGTAGTGGTGGTAGTAGTGGTGGTGGTGGTGGTGGTGGTGGTAGTAGTGGTGGGAGTGGTGGTGGTGGTAGTGGTAGTAGTGGTGGGAGTGGTGGTGGTGGTAGTGGTGGTAGTGGTGGTAGTGATGCTGGTAGTAGTAGTGGTGGTGGTAGTAGTGGTGGTGGTGGTGGTGGTAGTGGTAGTAGTGGTGGTAGTGGTGCTGGTAGTAGTAGTGGTGGTGGTAGTGGTGGTAGTACTGGTGGTGGTGGTAGTGGTAGTAGTGGTGGGAGTGGTGGTGGTGGTAGTGGTAGTAGTGGTGGTAGTGGTGCTGGTAGTAGTGGTGGTAGTGGTGGTAGTAGTGGTGGTGGTGGTGGTAGTGGTAGTAGTGGTGGGAGTGGGAGTGGTGGTGGTGGTAGTGGTAGTAGTGGTGGGAGTGGTGGTGGTGGTAGTGGTATTGCGCCCCAACCTTTTGAAGGATGCCTGCAGCCATCAGATCACTCAGCAGTAGCCTACAGTGGATTGAATGGTGCTGCTGTGTCAGTGTCATAGCTGGTATGGCCTGTAGTTGTGTTTTAGTCTTGTGCTGTGGTAATATGTGTCAGCCATCATCTGTGTCACTATCAGAGATCTGTAGTATTCCCATATTGCTACCCGTACACATTAAGAGGATGGGTGGATGAATTGTTTATATATAGTACTGTACTTTTCACCACAAACCAGAACTACACACACACACACACACACACACACACACACACACACACACACACACACACACACACACACACACACACACACACACACACACACACACACACACACACACACACACACACACACACACACACACACACACACACACACACACACACACACACACTGAGCTTCTTGGGTGCATCATTCTATGTCTTCGCAGGAAGTGCCTCTTGGCGATTTCAACGTGAAGTTAACATCCTCCGCTGCTCACCACAAACCTATCCACCCCTCCTTCCTTCCTCCTCTCCATCCCACTGCGCGTCACGGCTCTCTCCACCTCCGTCGTCTGCGCTCCTCCTTTCCTCCCTTCATCTCTCCCTAAATGCGTCACGGTTCTCTCCTTCTCTCTATCCCTCCATCCTTCTATCCCAGAGTGCAACCTCTCACTCCATCCCTGAGTAGTACGGTGTGGTTCTTCTCTCGTCTTCCCCCCCCCCTCTATCTTCCCTCCCACCTTCCTTCTGCGGTGTTCCTCAGAGCGTGAGCCACAACCATTACCAGCCGTCAGAATGGCACACAGCACCTCTCCTCCCTGTGGAGGACAGGCAGTGTTGTGAAAGATGTGGTTTCTGGTTAAAAGTGGCTCCTGGGGAATTAGTCACGGAATCTTTCTTTTCCCCTCAAACATTTCCTGTGTGCCAGTAATTACGAATCGCTAATTGACTCAATGGTGTGTGTGTGTGTGTGTGTGTGTCTTTGTGTGTGTGTGTGTCAGAGAACCAGAGAGTGTTAGTGTACAATAAACTGAACAAATCTCCACTCAGAAAGGCCGCCGGGCTTCTCATGCAATATTAATCAGGTAGCGGGAGAAAGAGAGGGAAAGAGGAAGATATGGAAGCGATGCTCCTTTAGCCTTTTATCCACTAAAATATTCATCCTACTGTAGCTTTCCTGGCCTGCTCTACTCTACATCTGTACACCCATATCTGGGAGTGCATACATAACTCTCTCCATCCTCCATGGACAGACACTTCGAGCTAGACTCAGGATACACATTGGTGGTGGATGAGGTGAGTTTACCCCTTACAAAGTGCTTTGAGCCTCTTGAAAAGCACTCTGGAAGCCGAGCAAGAGACAAATTTCCTTCGCAAGAAGGAATTGAATTCTATTCTATTCTATTCCCTCTTGTCTGATACCTGTGTGTTAATTCACATATCTGGCCTTCACTTTGCCCTCCATTTATGACCATTCAATGATAGTGACCATAGTGAAGTCATGGAGCGTGGAGCAGCCCTCGGGGGTGTTGTGAAAAAACCATGGGATGAGTCGTGGTTTGATGATGTTATTAAACAGCTCTAGGTCACCCCAAACCTCACTTTATCACATAGCACGCAGGTCACACACACACACACACACACACACACACACACACACACACACACACACACACACACACACACACACACACACACACACACACACACACACACACACACACACACACACACACATACACACACACATACACACACACACCTGTGTATGGAGTTGGCTGGATTGTCACTGATTGCTGTACTCTGGCACTGTCTCACCAGACTAGATGGATAAGTTGTAGTTGAAGTTCATTCATTCTCTATGGTGTTTTATGATGTCCCAGCCACAGTAGTTAAGCTTGAGGGGAGTCAGTAGATTGAGTGATAAAGCTTAAGCTGTGTCTCAGTTTGGGGCCGTTGGCACGGTAATGTCTGCCTTTACGAGGGGAGAGAGGAGGACATTGGGGTGCACTGATGGGGAACCCCCTGATTCCTCTCTCCATCTCTCCCTCTTTTTCTCTTCCTTACTCACTCACTCACTCACTCACTCACTCACTCACTCACTCACTCACTCACTCACTCACTCACTCACTCACTCACTCACTCACTCACTCACTCACTCACTCACTCACTCACTCACTCACTCACTCACTCACTCACTCACTCACTCACTCACTCACTCACTCACTCACTCACTCACTCACTCACTCACTCACTCACTCACTCACTCATTCACTCACTCTCTTACGCTCTCCCCTTCTCTCTCTCTCTCTCTCTCTCTATCTCTCTTTATCTCTCTGTCTTATCTCTCTGTCTTTATCTCTTACACCCCCCCCCCCCCCCCCCACACACACTCAGTGTGTACGTGTTTTCTCAGGGGTGTTAGCCCGTGAACGGGGGAATTCAGGAAGAGCAGATGAGGCTTGAAATTCATTTTTGAACAACAAGGAAAGTTTTCCCCCCCATGCCTGGTTAAATGACACTTGTGTTCCTGCAAGCATGAAATCCTTTGACAGAAACAGCTACCTCCTGCTCCCCAGGTGCTACGGCTAGTAAATCAGATAGACAGAGAGAGAAATGGAGGAAGGAAGAGAGGGAAGGAGAGAGAGGGTGGTGGGAGAGAGGAAGAAAGGGTGGAGGGAGGGAGGGATGGATGGATGGAGAGATAGAGAGGAAGAGAGTGGGAGTGAGAAAGAGAGAGAAAGAGAAACGGATGTGCGTTTGACGTGCGCCCTCAGGCCCTGGAAGATTACCCACGCTGCACTGCAACCACAGCCCGCAACAAGACAGGTGCAGCCAGCAGGTGGGTCACATGATGAATGGGTCCGTCACACAGAGGAATGCTGGTCCACGTAATCCTCCAACCTGCTGAGAGGGAGAGAGGTAGGAGGGGGGGCTGGCAGAGAGAGAATGATACTGGAACCATAACTCTGTGATAGTTGACACATTGAGTATTAGGAGTGAGTCTGTCTGTGCCATTTGCATCTTTCTTGGTCTGAGTATGTGTCTCAGATGTGTTTAGTGTGTTTATGACACCTGTTCTATTCCTGCAGGGGAGATTTTGTGTCTCTGTCGTCTAATCTTCTGTAATGAGATGCTGATCAGTTGTACCTCATCTCATCTCACTGACTCTCTACCTCTGAGACACACTAACAAGGGGATCAGTGTGTGTGTGTGTGTGTGTGTGTGTGTGTGTGTGTGTGTGTGTGTGTGTGTGTGTGTGTGTGTGTGTGTGTGTGTGTGTGTGTGTGTGTGTGTGTGTGTGTGTGAGAGAGAGAGAGAGAGAGAGAGAGAGAGAGAGATGCCTGGGTGAGGTTGCGTATTTTATAGAAGTGTTGCATTGTGATGTAGAGGAGTGTTACATATTAACATGCAGTAAACAGAAGCAGGTCTGTAAAATTAGTCAGAGGAACAAAACACTGCCAACACCGTATGGCAACAGAGAGGAGAGAGGGAAGGAGAGGGGAAGAGAGAGAGAGAGGGGGGAGAAGGAAAGAGAGTGAAAAGGGATAAAGTCCACACAGCAAATTGGCCAGTGTTACCTCATGTTGATTTTGCAGTATAACATTTCTAGTGTTGATTCAGGTGTTCAATTAACTCTGTAAGTAAAACAACTCAAGTGTTGGTGTTAATAACCAGTGTTAAACCAAAACCACGCCCATCATTATCATATTTCCCTGCATGCTCTGTTGCAGGTAGATTTTTTTGGAGTTGTTTGTTTCGACATCTATTGATTGATTAATTAATCGTATGCTACTCAAATATAAATAACATACATTTTTTCTAAACTAATCCAATCTGTTACTTGGACTTATTGCACCCATCACTGAAATGGTTATTTCAGTTTAGATGGTTGAGCTAGTCTCATAAGTTGCGGGTGAATAAAAACTCAAAATGTTGGCTATATCTACTCTGGCTGGGTTCAAATAGCACTACAAGCCAGCGTAATGTGACTTGCAGGCCTGATTGTAAACCTTGAGTTTCAGGCCACTGTGTTAGGGAAACTCTAGGCCCTCAAAATAAGGTCTTATGAAACATGTGTTGCATTGCCTTAAATAATAATACTAACATATTTGCTTCGAATCAGACTTGAAGAAAACCACATGAAACTGGATGAATGCAACAACCATGTCTGTCACTAACAAATAAAGTCATGGGTGGTAACTCTACAATTCAATTGAAAGGCAAGGCACTCTGGGAAATATGCAAATAAGGCTTGACACTAAGTAGTGTGTTAATTTAACACTGAAAAGTGTGGACCAGTATAGACACTGAACCGCTATTAAAATGAACACTCTCAGTGTTGATTTAACACTGGAGAGTTAGCTGTGCAATTCAGCACGTTCCGAGTCCTTCTAGTTCCATAGTTGGAGGAGAGGAGCTACAGCATAATCTGCACTGCAAGGACCTACTGCTGACTGACAGCTGTTCACAGATCGTCAGTGCTGTGTGTGTGTGTGTGTGTGTGTGTGTGTGTGTGTGTGTGTGTGTGTGTGTGTGTGTGTGTGTGTGTGTGTGTGTGTGTGTGTGTGTGTGTGTGTGTGTGTGTGTGTGTGTGTGTGTGCGCGTGCCTGTGCGTGCGTGGGAGTGTCTGCAATACTAGTTTCCTGTGAGAGCATGAAACATATGTTTGTGTGGGTGGCTAACTATCAGGGCATTGCTCTCTCTCTCTCTCTCTCTCTCTGTGTGTGTGTGTGTGTGTGTGTGTGTGTGTGTGTGTGTGTGTGTGTGTGTGTGTGTGTGTGTGTGTGTGTGTGTGTGTGTGTGTGTGTGTGTGTGTGTGTGTGTGTGTGTGTGTGTGTGTGTGTGTGTGTGTGTGTGAGAGAGAGAGTGTGGTCAGTGGCATTGGAGATTGGTGACACACCCTTCAAGACAATTTTGTCAGAGAAGCATTAGTTTAGGCTGAAGTATTTTGCTTGAGTATAAATGTTGAACCTCTTGGAAGAAGCATGTCAGAAATCCTGTTGCTGCAGTGCTTTCAGGCTGATGGAAGTGTGTGTGTGTGTTAGGAGAGATTAGTGTGTGTGTGTGTGCGTGTGTTTGTGTGTTTGTGTGTTCTACGAGGCTGGGAGAGAGCCAAAGTAGCTCCATTTCAGAGCCCTCACCCAGAGTTCACACGCTCTGACCTCTACAGTGCTAATCACCAGCTCAGAGAGAGAGAGAGAGGGAGACGGTGAGAGAGAGGGATGGAGAGAGTGAAAGAGAGAGCGATGGAGAGAGTGAAAGAGAGAGGGAAGGAGTTTGAAGTTGAGGGGGGGGTTCTAAAAGCACTCCTGCCTTATAAGGGTGGATAAAGAGAGAGGGATTGAGAAGAAGAGAGAGAGAGAGAGAGAGAGAGAAGAAGGAGAAGAGAGGATTTAAGTAGCATAGAGCAGTACTGTCAGACTCATCATAGGAACTCTCTCCTTCCGCCTGGGGGCACAGCACACTCCTATTGCCACTGCTCTCTACTAATGGGGCACACACACACACACACACACACACACACACACACACACACACACACACACACACACACACACACACACACACACACACACACACACACACACACACACACACACACACACACTCACTCACACACGCACATACACACATACACATACACTACCGTTAAAAAGTTTGAGGTCACTTAGAAATGTCCTTCTTTTTGAAAGAAAGCACATTTTTTCCCCCATTAAAAAATAACATCAAATTCATCAGAAATACAGTGTAGACATTGTTAATGTTGTAAATGACTATTGTAGCTGGGAACGGCAGATTTTTAAAATTGAATATCTACATAGGCGTACAGAGGCCCATTATCAGCAACCATCACTCCTGTGTTCCAATGGCACGTTGTGTTAGCTAATCCAAGTTTATAATTTTAAAAGGCTAATTGATCATTAGGAAACCCTTTTGCAATTATGTTAGCACAGCTGAAAACTGTTGTTCTGATTAAAGAAGCAATAAAACTGTCCTTCTTTAGACTAGTTGAGTATCTGGAGCATCAGCATTTGTGGGTTCGATTACAGGCTCAAAATGTCCAGAAAAAAAGAACTTTCTTCTGAAACTCATCAGTCTATTCTTGTTCTGAGAACGAGGCTATTCCATGTGAAAAATTGCTAAGAAACAACTAGTACAACGCTGTGTACTACTCCCTTCACAGAACAGCGCAAACTGTCTCGAACCAGAATAGAAAGAGGAGTGGGAGGCCCCGGTGCACAACTGAGCAAGAGGACAAGTACATTAGAGTGTCTAGTTTGAGAAACAGACACCTCACAAGTCCTCAACTGGCAGCTTCATTAAATAGTACCCACAAAACACCAGTCTCAACGTCAACAGTGAAGAGGCGACTCCGGGATGCTGACCCCAAACTTTTGAACGGTAGTGTACACATACACATACATACACATTCACACATACACACACACACACACACACACACACACACACACACACACACACACACACACACACACACACACACACACACACACACACACATGCAAAGACACACGTACACACACAGACACACACACATGCAAGCATGCACAGACGCGCACGCGCGCACACACACACATGTGCACACTCACGCACGCACGCACGCACACACGCAAGCACACACACACAAACACACACACAAGCACACACACACAAACACACACACACGCACACGCACACGCACACACACACACACGCACACGCACACACACTGATCCTGGTGGGAAGAGGAAGGGTGTTCCTTTGCGGCCTATAGTATTGATGGGTAGGTGTGAATGTAGATCCATATTCATGGAAGCATCCACATTAATGTAGAAGTGTTTAGAGACATATTATATTCTTATTTTACAATAAAAGTGACTCCAAAATGACACAATACATTATTTACTATTCAATTCTATTGGGCACCAAATAATATGAAACACAACCAAAACAAACAGCAAATGCATCCAACAAGTTTTTAAAGTCACAAGCTTCATGTAATCATTGTGTGTGAGGAATATTGCACCAAATACAACAATTATGACTACTTTAATACACATAAAAGTGAATTTGTCCCAATACAATTGGTCAATTAAAAAGTGCTGTAATTTCTAAAAAGTTTACCCGATATGGATGAAAATACCCTCAAATTAAAGCTGACAATCTGCACTTTAATCTCATTGTCATTGTATCATTTAAAATCCAAAGTGCTGGAGTACAGAGCCAAAACAACAAAACATGTGTCACTGTTCCAATACTTTGGAGCTCACTGTATATATACAGTACCAGTCAAAAATTTGGACACATCTACTCATCCAGGGTTTTTCTTTATTTTTATTATTTTCTACTTTGTAGAATAATAGTAAATACATCAAAACTATGAAATAACATATATGGAATCATGTAGTAACCAAAAAGGTGTTTAACAAAGATTCTGAGATTCTTCAAAGTAGCCACCCTTTGTCTTGATGACAGCTTTGCACACTCTTGGCATTCTCTCAACCAGCTTCATGAGGTAGTCACCTGGAATGCATTTCAATTAACAGGTGTGCCGTGTTTAAAGTTAACTTGTGGAATTTCTTTACTTCTTAATGCATTAATCAGTTGTGTTGTGACAAGGTAGTGGGGGTATACAGAAGATAGCTGTTTAGAAAAGACCAAGTCCATATTATGGCAGAACAGCTCAAATAAGCAAAGAGAAATGACAGTCCATTACTTTAAGGTTAGTCAATCTGGAAAATGTCAAGAACTTTGAAAGAACTTTCTTCAAGTGCAGTCACAAAAACCATCCAGCGCTATGATGAAACTGGCTCTCATGAGGACCACCACAGGAAAGGAAGACCCAGAGTTACCTCTGCTGCAGAGGATATGTTCGTTAGTTAACTGCACCACAGATTGCAGCCCAAATAAATGCTTCACAGAGTTCAAGTAACAGACACATCTCAACGTCAGCTGTTCAGAGGAAACCTTCATGGTCGAATTTCTGCAAAGAAACCACTACCAAAGGACACCAATAATAAGAAGAGACCTGCTTGGGCCGAGAAACACGAGCAATGGACAATAGACCAGTGGAAATCTGTCCTTTGGGTCTGATGAGTCCAAATTTGAGATTTTTGGTTCCAACTGCCGTGTCTTTGTGAGACGCAGAGTAGGTGAACGGATCATCTCCGCATATGTGGTTCCCACCTTGAAGCATGGATTAAGAGTGGTAATGGTGTGGGGGTGCTTTTCTGGTAACACTGTCGATTTATTTATTTAGAATTCAAGGCACACTTAACCAGCATGGCTACCACAGCATTCTGCAGTGATACGCCATTCCATCTGGTTTGCGCTTAGTGGGACTATAATTTGTTTTTCAACAGGATAATGACTCAACACGCATCCAGGCTGTGTAAAGGCTATTTGACCAAGAAGGAGAATGATGGTGCTGCATCACTTGAGATTGTTTGCGAAGAGTTGAATCACAGAGTGAGGGACTGCAGAGTGAAGGAAAAGCAGCCAACAAGTGCACAGTATATGTGGGGACTCCTTCAAGACTGTTGGAAAAGCATTCCTCATGAAGCTGGTTGAGAGAATGCCAAGCGTATGCTAAGCTGTCATCAAGGCAAAGGTTGGCTACTCAACTACTACTCAACTAACAACAAAAAAAAGTGTTAAACAAGTCAAAATATATTTTAGATTTTAGATTATTCAATCTAAAATCTAAAATATATTTTGACATGTTTAACACTTTTTTGGTTACTACATGATTCCATATGTGTTATTTCATAGTTTTAGTTACAATGTAGAAAATAGTAAAAATCTAGAAAAACCTTTGAGTAGGTGTGTCCAAATTTTTGACTGGTACTATATATACAATACATAAATATCTATAGTGTATATAGTGTGTATATCTCTGTGAATATGCCCAGTCCCTTTCTCCATCCTCAAAATAGGAACGGTATAGTAGATAGAGCCATCCAGCCAGTCAGTAACAGCGATGTAGCATTGAAGTTATAAATAACGCGTCGGCTTTGAATCCCGTTACGTTTCCCAGGGCTCTAATTGGACGCGTCAGTCGGGAGAGAAGCAGCTTGTAGATGGAGAAGTTATTTTCAATGTGACGATGGATGATGCTTGGATGGATGGAAGCACGTGAAAAATGACAGATTTAAAGGTGGCTGTTGCCACACATTTAGAGCTCTGTGTTAATGGAGAGGATCCTCTTTACCTAAATACTGTAATACAGTGGTAAAGTCGCTAATGCTGACATATCACCTCTTTTTTCTGTGTCCCTGTCGAGTTATACTGTGCTACTGTGTGTGTGGTTTAGTATGTTGCGCACCTGTTGACTCCTATACTTAGTGTGTGTGTGTGTGTGTGTGTACAGTATATGTGTAAGTGTGTATGTTCTATTGTGGTTTATCAGGACAGCCCTGTGGAGGGCACTGGTCACTGAAGCTGGCACAAACTGGCTCTTTCCCTGGCACCATGCACTGGCTGGCCCTGTGTGTGTGTGTGTCTCTCTTGGCATCACTCACTAACACAGGAAGTAAAAGTCTGATGCTGGGCTTCCTCGGGCAGAGTGTGTGTTTGTGAGTGTGTGTACGTGACTTAGCGCGCCTCACACTGTTCCCATGGTGCTTAGCGCTGCCACATGTCCCACGACACAAGCATGCACCAACACTCCCCTCCTCTCCGTGTCATTTGTCACCACTACTTTTGAAGAACCTAGTTACCTGTCCAAAATTGTAATCAGTTACTTTTGGAGAACCTAGTTACCTGTCCAAAATTGTAATCAGTTACTTTTGGAGAACCCAAACTCAGTTATGTAATCTGATTACTCACAGAGACACTGATTCTGTATCCCAGGGAGAGACCGTCTGAAAGAGGGGAATGTTCTTTCATAATGGAACAACTGCAGAACGCCATAGAACCCTCTCACACAACAGTTCCTTTCCCGTCAGCTGGTCTCAAGTGTTCCCATCAGCAGTAGTCCGTCTCAGTCAACGCTGTTGGCCAACGAGATGCTCTTTTCTCTTTCTGTCTGTCTATCTCCAGTCGTCTTCTGGGGGGGGGGGGGGGGGGGTGTGATGCTGTGTTTAGTCTCGGCAGGAAGTGAAGTGTGTATGTGTGTGTGTGAATGCTGTGTTCTGCCGGGGCAGGAAGTGTGCGTGTCTCATGCTGTGAATTTTTAATAGCAGTCACTAAGCAGTCCCCTCGGTGGGTTCTTGGCTTGACGTCAGAGTGACAACAAGGAGAAAGGAACCAGAAAGAAAGAAAGAGGAGCAACCATTGATCTGGCTGCTGTGAATTCCTTCCTTCTCTTTATACGTTGATGGCCACAGACAGGCGTTGATCCCTATTCTATACACACACACACACACACCCACACACTCACACACACACACACACACACACACACACACACACACACACACACACACACACACACACACACACACACACACACACACACACACACACACACACACACACACACACACACACACACACACACACACACACACACACACTATTCAATTTAACAAAAGTAGAGAGCGCAGCAGGGAACATAAGATCTTAAGGCCATGTAACTGGACAGTAAAAAAAAGCCCTTGTTAGGAGCATTGTTCCGCACCGGCAAACAGGAATGATTGTCTGTCCGTATCGCAGCCAGGTGGTTATTACCGATACAAGGCTTTAATCTATGTGCTGCTGCTGGTGGTCCGGTCAATCGCTCTCTGCCTACTCCACAATCAGCCTGGCCTCCATTTCTGCAGACGCTATGGATCCCCCCTCAACCATCTCAGATAACCAGCCAATCAATGGCTTCACTTCAATTAGCTCCTGATAGGCCAGAGAGGGAGGTCCTCCAACCAATATTGGCATTTTAATACCGTTACATGATAGGAGAGCTCTCTTTCCAGCCACACACAGGAAGGAATGCACAAACACACACGCGGAGGCACGCACGCACGCACGCACGCACGCACGCACGCACGCACGCACGCACGCACGCACACACACACACACACACACACACACACACACACACACACACACACACACACACACACACACACACACACACACACGCAGAGATCCATACTACCGCAAAGAGACCCTCCACATCAGGAGCTAGAGATCAAATCCATACTGCTGCAGAGTAACCAGATCACCGTCTCGTCCCAAGACCGACTGCTACTTTCTCTGTGATTGGACCTAGCCTCTCAGAGAGCTGCTCACATCCATACTACTGCAAATTGACTAGAGATCCTCCCCACCACAGAGTCTGCTACTGTCAGCTACTGTCTTTCTCAGGCAGGGCCCTATTCTCTCAGGGAGGAACTACAGAGTGGTTTGATTACAGCCTCGCCACTGTGTGCCTCTGATCAGATAGACAATCATGTTGAATGTCTCTCAGGGAGAGACATGTTTCTTTAGCTCTGATACAGAGCCCCATTGTTTGACCTCCGCCTTCCCTGTCTCTCTGTAATGGCAGCCTTTGTCCAGTTTGATTAAGTGTTTAACACCAGGCTCTTAACACCAGGCTCTCATCCCATCACAGGAAAGAGGGGGAGAGAGAGACAGAGCGGAGAGAGCGGGATTAATCATCCTTGGTTGGTTCATTACAAGGCACTAATGCCTTTATCAGGCCTGCTGTGTGTGTGTGTGTGTGTGTGTGTGTGTGTGTGTGTGTGTGTGTGTGTGTGTGTGTGTGTGTGTGTGTGTGTGTGTGTGTGTGTGTGTGTGTGTGATACTACAGTACCTTCATCACCTTAATCTGTTCAAACACAGATCTAAGTGATGAACGTGCCCAGGGCACCGTACGACGCTCACACAGGCCCTCCTCATCCAGCAGCTGCATTTCTATCTCTGCCGTATATATATATATATATATATATATATATATATATATATATATATATATATATATATATATATATATACTGTACCATGACAGGCAGACAACAGCAGGCCTCCACACTGTGTGACACAGGTATCTGGCATCGTGTGTTTGCGTGTCTGTGTCTTTTGTAGGTTGGCTCGTCAGTCCTGTTCCATAATGACAGCGTATGATGGGTTGACAGACTGAACAACCAGGTTTTCTGCTTCGATTCACTCACATCCGCCTGCATAATGTCCCCTGAACACACGCACACGCACACACACAGAGCCCTCCTATGGGTTTTAAATGCAAAGTGCTTTTGGTGTAAAAAGTGAATCGCTTGAGTGGTGGGGGAAGACAACGTACTGAAACGAGGCCTGGGAGCCATACTGCCCACCTTGGACACAAATCACTCTGTGTGTGTTTGTCTGCCTGAGCGCTCAGTCTGTCTACAGGAAATGGAATCTGATGATGAAGGTACCCTTGGCGCAGACAGTGGCTGGTGCGCCTCCTAATGTCCCTGACACGGCAGCAGTAAGATAGAGAATGTGTTTTTCTGGTACGCGCCGCCAGCATCAGCACATGCCATAGCTGGGGATGAGTGAGTTAAGGCGTCCACAGAGGTAGGTTTGGTTTGCTCCTTGCAGAACTCGGCTAGACGAACTGAACGCCTGTGCTCGTATATTCCCTTACGATACCTTGGTTTGAAAAACAAGAAAAAAAGGGGTAATTTTGCTGTTTGTCCCTCTTCAGACGCCGTAGCCTGTACACTTCCTCAACATAGTCAGAATTCATCGAAGATAACTCAAGGAATCTGTCATTTCTTTTTGACGTTTTTGCAGAGGTCTTAGTCTTGCAATATTACATCTAACTAAGATGTTTGGTGCAGTATTTCTTGATTAGTTGTCGGTCATTGAATGACAACAAACACTTGAAGGATCCCTACTGTTGACCAATCACCTAAGAAGGGGTGTAGACTTTGTGTGCTCGAATAGCCGGAAGAAAACCTGACGAACGTTCACCAAAATGTCGTCATAATATACAGTACCGGTCAAAAGTTTGGACACACCTACTCATTCCAGGGTTTTTCTTTATTTTTACTATTTTCTACATTGTAGAATAATAGTGAATACATCAAAACTATGAAATAACACATATGGAATCATGTAGTAACCAAAAAAGGGTTTAAATATATTTTAGGTTTTAGATTCTTCAAAGTAGCCAGCTTTGCCTTGATGACAGCTTTGCACACTCTTGGCATTCTCTAAACCAGTTTCACCTGGAATGCTTTTCCAACAGTCTTGAAGGAGTTCCCACATATGCTGAGCACTTGTTGGCTGCTTTTCCTTCACTCTGCGGTCCAACTCATCACAAACCATCTCAATTGGGTTGAGGTTGGGTGATTGTGGAAGCCAGGTCATCTGCTGCAGTACACCATCAACTTTCTTCTAGGTCAAATAGCTCTTTCTTAGCCTGGTGGTGTGTTGGGTCATTGTCCTGTTGAAAAACAAATGATAGTCCCACTAAGCTCAAACCAGATGGGACGGTGTATCGCTGCAGAATGCTGTGGTAGCCATGCTGGTTGAGTGTGCCTTGAATTCTAAATAAATCACTGACAGTGTCACCAGCAAAGCACCCACACACTGTCACACCTCCTCCTTGCTTCACAGTGGGAACTACACATGCGGAGAGCATCCGTTCACCTACTCTGCGTCTCACAAAGACACAGCGGTTGGAACGAAAAATCTCAAATTTGGACTCATCAGACCAAAGGACAGATTTCCACCGGTCTAATGTCCATTGCTCGTGTTTCTTGGCCCAAGCAAGTCTCTTCTTCTTATTGGTGTCCTTTAGTAGTGGTTTCTTTGCAGCAATTCGACCATGAAGGCCTGATTCATGCAGTCTCCTCTGAACAGTTGATGTTGAGATGTGTCTGTTACTTGAACTCTGTGAAGCATTTATTTGGGCTGCAATTTCTGAGGCTGGTAACTCTAATGAACTTATCCTCTGCAGCACAGGTACCTCTGGGTCTTCCTTTCCTGTGGTGGTCCTCATGAGAGCCAGTTTCATCATAGCGCTTGATGGTTTTTGCGACTGCACTTGAAGAAACGTTCAAAGTTCTTGACATTTTCCAGATTGACTGACCTTCATGTCTTAAAGTAATGATGGACTGTCATTTCTCTTTGCCTATTTGAGCTGTTCTTGCCATAATATAGACTTGGTATTTTACCAAATAGGGCTATCTTCTGTATACCACCCCTACCATGTCACAACACAACTGATTGGCCCAATTGCAATAATTAACTTTTAACAAGGCACACCTGTTAATTTAAATGTATTCCAGGTGTCTACCTCATGAAGCTAGTTGAGAGAATGCCAAGCGTGTGCAAAGCTGTCATCGAGACAAAGGGTGGCTACTTTGAAGAATCTCAAATATAAAATATATTTTGATTTGTTTTGTAACGGCTTTCGTTGGTGGAAGGAGAAGAGGACCAAAATGCAGCGTGGTACGTATCCATAATAAAAGTTTAATCGAGAATGAATACAAAAAAGAACCAGAGAATCAAATGAAAACCGACACAGTCCCGAATGGTGCAAACACTGAAACAGAAACAACTACCCACAACCCATAGTGGGAAAACAGGCTACCTAAGTATGATTCTCAATCAGAGACAACGATCAACACCTGCCTCTGATTGAGAACCATACTAGGCCAAACACATAGAAATATAACGTATAGAACAAAACATAGAAAAACAACATAGAATGCCCACCCCAACTCACGCCCTGACCAAACTAAAATAAAGACATAAAAAAGGAACTAAGGTCAGAACGTGACATGTTTAACACTTTTTTTGGTTACTACATGATTCCATATGTGTTATTTCATAGTTGTGATTTCTTCACTATTATTCTAGAATGTAGAAAATATTAAAAATAAAGAAAAACCCTGGAATGAGTAGGTGTGTCCAAACTTTTGACTGGTACTGTATGCACAAACTGTTTCGACTGGGAATCATACGGCAAGCGTTAGTGTACGAGAAAGGACTGTGGTGTGTATGTGTGTGTCTGAAGATAATATTTGGTCTGTGGGTGTGAAGGACTGAGGTGTGTTTATGTCTCTAGGAGAACTTCAACTCTCAATCATCACACAGGCAGACCACCATCGATCGACATCTCCTACACCTGTCGCCGACCCCTGACCAGAACACCAGACCCCTCATAGAATCTGTCTACGTCTCAAATCAACCACAAGCTCTGCTCAAAAGGACATGTGCTTCAAGTCAGAAATAGTGTACTGCACAGTGAATAAGGTCACTTGGGATTTGCAACATGGTTGTCCATCAATGAAAGCCTCTTTACCACTTATCTCCCTCTTTGTAAAAAGCTGTTTCACTCTCCCTATCCTTCTTTACCTTCTCAATCTCAATCTCAATCGCTCTCTCTCTCTCTCTCTCTCTCTCTCTCTCTCTCTCTCTCTCTCTCTCTCTCTCTCTCTCTCTCTCTCTCTCTCTCTCTCTCTCTCTCTCTCTCTCCCCCCCCCCCTTTCCCTCTCATATTTCTGTTCTGAGCATGTTCGACCGTCAACCATCTCCTCTCTCTTCTCATTGCACGTTAATGACCACAGCCGTCTTCTTCAAACTGTAGTGTGGTCCAACACAACCCTTCCAGCTAGTAGTTTATCTAAGAGTTTTGGTCATAAGGGGTTACAGAACCCCTCTCATCCCCCCTCGCCCTCCGGCCCTCATCCTTTTACTCAGGACTGTGTCTGGTAAAAACTGAAACCCACAGAGCAGCCTCTGTTATGTATCTGTAAGGTTGTTGTTTTGTATTTTAAAAGGTGTTTTAGTGCATTCCCAGGGGTGCTGTATGGTTGCAGTTGTGTGTTGGTGCATTTCGTCTCAGGGATTTAATCTCTAGTGTTGTGTTGTTGTGTGTTGTGATAGTTGTGTTGTGTTGTACTCCACGCACGCTGAAGTAATGGGGTCTGACAGGACTGAGGGTCTCCGAGGCAACTTGGTGAAGGGTGTAACACCGACCCCACCCCCTCTCTCTGTCTACAGCCTGCAGCCTGCCACTATGACCCGGCCTCTCTTTCTCTTTCCCATCTCTCTCTCTCTCTCTCTCTCTCTCTCTCTCTCTCTCTCTCTCTCTCTCTCTCTCTCTCTCTCTCTCTCTCTCTCTCTCTCTCTCTCTCTCTCTCTCTCTCTCTCTCTCTTTCTCTTTCTCTTTCTAGCTTTCTCTCTCTCTCTCTCTCTCTCTCTCTCTCTCTCTCTCTCTCTCTCTCTTTCTCTTTCTCTTTCTAGCTTTCTCTCTCTCTCTTTCTCTTTCTCTTTCTAGCTTTCTCTCTCTCTCTCTCTCTCTCTCTTTCTCTCTCTCTTTCTCTTTCTCTTTCTAGCTTTCTCTCTCTCTCTTTCTCTTTCTCTTTCTAGCTTTCTCTCTCTCTCTCTTTCTCTCTCTCTCTTTCTCTTTCTAGCTTTCTCTTTCTTTCCCCTCTCTCCCCTCTATTTCCCCCATGTAAACTACTACTCATCTCCCATCTCTACAGGCTCCATATTGTTCGCAACCACTCTCCTTTCTCTGCCCCACACAGTTTCGGGCAAATGGATCCTAACAAGAGAACAGCTCCCTGCTGCTTCCTTGAAGTGAACGTCGCGTATTCTACCACATGGAACGTAGTAGTGTGTAGTCTGTCTACGAGGGGATCTGCTGCTCGCTGTAGCGCCACTGTGCAGCTTCTCCCTTTGAGAGGTGTGAGAGAGGCTCTTACACTGAGATTATCAGGAGGGCATTATGGGGCTATGGTTCTGTCTTTCCAGGGACACTGCACTATGGGTCTGGAGACACTCACTCAGATATAAGGGTCTATATCCGGAGGGAGAAAAAGAGATGCAACGCTATTTTCACATTTTTGCTGTTCTGTTGCGATGCAGAGTTTGTGTGTGTTGTATTTGTGAGTGTTTTGTGTGTGCATGTGCGTGTGCTTGTGTGTGTGTGTGTGTGTGTGGGGGGGGGGGGGGGGGTGCTATGCAGATGTGTGTGGGAGTATATCTCATCCTGCCGTTCAACCACAGGCACACACAGAGAGCTCTCTCTCGCTCTCTCCCTCTCTCCATATTACGTGATTCCTAATATATGTACATAATGAACTTCTAAATGCCTTTTCTCAGACAGTGGAGAAGAATGCATCTCAGTGCTCTCTCTACCTCAATCTCTCTCTCTCTTCTTCCCTCCCTCTCTCCATCTCGCCCCCTCAAGGACCTTTCCATTAACAAAATATTCTCTCCCTCCTTAAGAAGGACAGCAGGCTCTGTTATTTTCTAAAAATAGCTTGGGTGTGACGGCTCACAAAATGCATGGTGGGGGAGAATTAGCATTGCAAAGGAGAGTCCGAATACTTCCTAGGAAGAGAAGGACATTTAGAATTCAGTCATATTTAAGAATGTAAGACTAGGCCAGATGTATCCATCTTAAATTACATTGTCTGAGGGTGAGAGTGGTAGTCAGTCACTCCTAGTCTGAGGTAGTCAGCCCATGCAGGTTAGCCTGTGACACACGCACACAAAGGGAGAATCTAGAACCTTAAAGGGTTATTTGGCTGTCCCCATAGGATAACTCTTTGAAGAATACGTTTTGGTTCCAGGTTTCTACAAATCAGCATCCAGGGCTCGAACGACCCGGTTCTGTAGAGAGCTGTGTGTGTTGCAGAGAGCTGATACTGTTACTGCAGTAAGGTGTTCTTTGTCATAGACTCTCTCCTCGACACTCCTTTCCTCTCCGCTTCTCTCAGCTCCTCTCATAATGAATCTCGAATCTGTCAGTCAAAAACAAGTCTTTGTTCTTCAACACACCAATTACCTCAGCTGTCTCTTTCTCTCCGTTCCCCATCTCTCTCCTCTCTTTCTCGTGTTCTGCTCCCTTTTCTCCCTGTCCCTCTCTCTCTCTCTACCTCTTCCCATCGCTCTCTCTCTCTCCCTCCCCTCTCTATCCCTTCTGGGTTATTAGGGAGATATTTGGTAATTAGTGGAGGCCTAAGCTCTCTAAGTAGCCGGCCGGTTCCTATGGATACACCCTTATCAGCAGTTTGAGCGACGAGAAGTGCAGAGGAGTAGAGGAGTGAAGGAGAGGAATGAGAGGGGAAAAGAGAGAGGAAGAGAGGAGGCTTGAGGACGAAAGGAGAAAGAGAGCGGTAGGAGGAGAGGAGAGAGCGAAGGCAGGACAGGAGAGAGATAAGGGGAAAGGTAAAGGAGAGGAGAGGAGGAGAGGAAAGAGTGATTGCAGCAAAAGGAGGAGAGGAGATCCAGCTGTGTCTGAGGACCCAAATGAGTGGAACCAAAGCAGTTGTGAGATATCCAACCAGTGGGTCTGTGGTTCTGAGATAGTGTTGTTACTCGCAGTAATAGTGGTACAGCACCATGAGAGAGAGGAACATTCTGGCGTAAATGTCAAGACAGGGAAATAGCTTTTATATAAGGCTTAGAGGTGTGTGTGTGTCTTCAAGAAGGCTGGAAGGTGCATGAGGGTGATAACCGGTGATGAGTCACCATGTGTGATGACCTTTCATAACGGCACGCAAACCGTGACTGAGAACCAGACAACACACACACACACACAAACACATGGGCGGAAAGCGTGACATATCTAGGCGAACAGTAAGTTTATCTGAAGCTTTTCTCATCTAATTCTAAACCTTACCTCAGGGATCACCTGTCTGCCTGTGTCTCTGTGTGTGTGTGTGTGTGTGTGTGTGTGTGTGTGTGTGTGTGTGTGTGTGTGTGTGTGTGTGTGTGTGTGTGTGTGTGTGTGTGTGTGTGTGTGTGTGTGTGTGTGTGTGTGTGTGTGTGTGTTGTAAGCCAAACAGGGAATACATAATCCTGATAAAATCAACTACGTACTGTGAGGATGCTCCCTGGGTGTTCCCTAGGAGGGGAGCTAGTCAATAACACTGGACGGACACACACACACACACACACACACACACACACACACACACACACACACACACACACACACACACACACACACACACACACACACACACACACACACACACACACACACACACACAGGGGGGTTTAAACGATCAGCCAATGGTCAAGGACTGTGGAAGACAGCTTACGTGTCTCTGGCTCTGTGACACATTACTGCAGGATTAAACAGAGGTTACTGACATCGACAGAGCACTGAGATGTTATCATTATACAGTAATACCACACACACACGCAGCTAAAAGGTATTTTTCCGATGATGGCCGCTTTTCTCCCAGCATGATGTCGTGCGCAACACAGCCGACCTTCTGCAGTGCCGTGGGTTTGTAGTGTCACCAATGTGGAAATAATGGCAGCTGCTGTCTGTTTGGACACGCACACACACACACACACACACACACACACACACACACACACACACACACACACACACACACACACACACACACACACACACACACACACACACACACACACACACACACTGCCCCCAGGGGGAGACACTTAAGAAACTGGGCACACTGACCCTAGATTAGTGTGTCTAGAGGCAATGTCATCCTACTCCTGTAGAGCTATCTGTGTATGAGTTTGCTCTGTGTATTGCTGTGTAACGGTGTAGCTGAAAGCGCATATTCAGTGCAGAGTAATGGTGTCGCTAAGCTGGGAGGGACTGCAGGGGAGATGATCCAGACCTGGCTTATCCATGCACGGCAAAGATCCCTGCTGAGGATCGATGGCAGCAGATATCCATTGATTAGGCCCGAGGGTGGAGGCAGAGGACAGGGAGGGATGGGAGGACCTGGGCAGAATGCAGAGTGATAGTCAGGCTCCAGCCACCAGCCTGCTACTCAGTAGGGGTCAAAAGGCGTGACATGATATCAGGTCCTGCTACAATTGTTTGTGTGTGTGAGTCTGTCATTCCCACCTACGAAACACACATTATTTCCATCTAAGTGAACAGTGTTGGCATGTACGTGTGTGTGTATGTGTTTTCGTGTGTGTGTGTGCATGTGTTTTTGTGTGTGTGTCCCTTTTTAGAGAGAGGTGTCTCTTTACACACGGCGCAAACGTCACAGGTTGGCGTGCGTGTGTGTTTGTCTAGCGTCTAGACGCCCTGCGAGCAGTGGACCACGATAACAATCCCTCTAACACGGGGTGTAAATCTAACTATATAACAAGGAGAGCCCAGACAAATGAATGTGAAACTGTGTGTGTGTGTGTGGATGACAGATCATCTCTCTAGTCACTCTCTGCATCCACACTCTTCAGCCCACACAGAAACCCTTGAGTTGGCCAGACAGCAGACAGACACTCAGACCTAGAGAAAGCCTGATACCTCCGTATCTCTCTCCATCCTCCTCTCCTTCCTCTCTCATCTTCCCCCAGGACTGATGAGTTTGTGTTTTTCAGTCTATTTTCAGTCTATTTCTTCTCTGTGAAGTACAGCGATCCCGGGCTGGGACGACAGTAAGACAGTTATACCGGGACACAGCACTTTTCAATAGAGTGTTGTTGAGAAACAGACAAGCCGGGTATAAGGATATGATGACCATGACCCGACATATCGACAGACAGACAGAACAGTCTTTCTCCACTACATCTCTTGTTTCCCCCCACAGTTCTGTTCTGATCGTTGCCTTGATGGAAACTTTAGAAAGGAAGTGTTGACTTCCTGACATTATCCCGATGTTGTTCCTCCGTCTCCCCTGACTAAGGTGCTTCACCACAGTGGAGGCCATGCACTGTTAATCACAGCACCACACGGTGCGTACACATCCACATGTGCTCGTTGTAATGTGTCAGGGTCATGAATCATGTCTCGTCTTGATTATCCGTGCTCTTTGACAGGCCTCTAGTTCTTTGTTCAAATCCATTTGACGTCATACATTCAATTTGTGGTGTTCACAATTCTGCAGGGTTAGTCTCTCCCTGGCCTGGTCAGCCGATACTGACCCAATCATAACCACGGCAAGGGTTATTGTGACGTACGGCTCTTGGAGGAGGGAACGCAACACCCTGCTACATCTCAACTCCCGGCGGAGTGAAAAAGTACGTGGTCGTAGGTGCGCGGAAGGACGACAGAGGCAGAGCAAATGACCGTTTACAGGGGATTTATTATTCCTTAACATGGTAATGTGGGTGAAAAGAGGCTGGACGGAACCAAAGCAAAGAAAGTAAAAATGTAAGAGTCCCCTCTCCTACCTTACCTTCCTTCCCACTTCTGACCTAACCTTTAGCACCATCTGGCACGCTAACCAAAACACAGGGGGTGGTCCGCCCAGGTCTTACCTAGTCTGCATAGACAGATTAAATACTACGGGTTATGTATGACCGCGGGCCTCTTGCCTAAACACTCCCAAGGTGCGTTCCCCATCCCCCCCTGGGAACAAATGAAACAGAATAATTTACTAATACTTTAAGTGAACATTTTCAATAACCAAAAACACTAAGTCCTATTGGCATACACATACCGCTGAAGGAGCGGCTACAAAATAATATCAACAAAACTTTCACTGACCAACAACCAACACACGACATATAAAGAAGCTCTTCTCTGATGAAGGAACACTGGCTTTTACCAAGCTGGAGAAGGAGTTGGTAATT
Organism: Salvelinus namaycush; assembly: GCF_016432855.1. NCBI lineage: Eukaryota > Metazoa > Chordata > Actinopteri > Salmoniformes > Salmonidae > Salvelinus > Salvelinus namaycush. The sequence goes on from NC_052312.1 coordinate 33,155,818, forward strand.
GAAGAGCCAGCTGTTTCCCCTGACGAGAGGGAGGGATCAGAGCTCCAATCAGCGATGGGGCTGACCAATCAGCTGCTTTAGGATGCCAGGAAGCCATTTCCTGAAATACACACACATACAAACCCACAACAACACAGAAACTGGGAAACGTAACGGTTATGTCCAGACTAACTCTCGCGCATAGACTTCCCTTCCGTACCACTGCGGAACCATAATGTATTCCTTTACCATTACATCTAATATAGACGGCCTACAGATCATTCTCTGTTTAACTCAACGTTGGCTCCACTTAAAGCCTGCTCCAGTTTCCTTAGCGGGGAATGAGCCGTTACAGCGGCTGATGGTAATTATGGCTGCACTCTGATGGATAGAACACTTCTATGGCTATATAATGTGTTTGGAATGGGATCATAACCGTTTGAAAGCCATTGTAATGCCATTTCTAAGAGCACGCACAGTGTAGCACTGCGTTTGCTATGACGTTGACATCTGGAATTGTTTTGTAAATGGGCATGTGAAGTAGCGTGTGTTTGTATTGTTTCACACTGTGTGTGTGTGTGTGTGTGTGTGTGTGTGTGTGTGTGTGTGTGTGTGTGTGTGTGTGTGTGTGTGTGTGTGTGTGTGTGTGGCGTATCAATAAAATGACTCATACACACTCAATCGTAAGCAGGAAGTGTGCTTAATACCTCAGTGGAAAATAAATTATGTGGACGCCCTTCTAGCCTGTAACCCACATACACAAACGTGTGTGTGTGTGTGTTTGTGAAATTACATTGATGCCCTTTTGGCCTGTAACCAATACGTGTATGTGTGACTGGTAAGATTGGCCGGGGATCAGGGGGTTTACAGGGGGAACTGTAATGCCTGTTTCCTGGACCTTGGTGCTAAATAGATGGAGAGATGAGCAGTCAGTCAAATCCCCCTTCCACCACGGATAAGCTAACCCTCTCAGGGGAGGGGAGGAGGAGGAGGGTAGGAGATAGTGAAAGACGAATAGAGGGGAGTGGTGGAATGGGAGGACACAGATAGAGACAGAGTAAGAAAATGATTGGATGGAGAGTTTGAGTGAGAGACAAAGGAAGATAGGGGCATGGAGGAAGAGGGCGAGAGAGATGGATAGATGGCGAAATGAAGAGGTAGGGGTGGTGAGAGAAGCAGGCAGAGAGCGAGAGAGATGGAGAGATGGAGAAATGAAGATGTAGGGGTGGTGAGAGAAGCAGGCAGAGAGCGAGAGAGATGGATAGATGGAGAAATTAAGATGTAGGGGTGGTGAAAGAAGCAGGCAGAGAGCGAGAGAGATGGATAGATGGAGAAATGAAGATGTAGGGGCGGTGAGAGAAGCAGGCAGAGAGCGAGAGAGATGGAGAGATGGAGAAATGAAGATGTAGGGGTGGTGAGAGAAGCAGGCAGAGAGCGAGAGAGATGGATAGATGGAGAAATGAAGAGGTAGGGGTGGTGAGAGAAGCAGGCAGAGAGCGAGAGAGATGGAGAGATGGAGAAATGAAGATGTAGGGGTGGTGAGAGAAGCAGGCAGAGAGCGAGAGAGATGGATAGATGGAGAAATGAAGATGTAGGGGCGGTGAGAGAAGCAGGCAGAGAGCGAGAGAGATGGATAGATGGAGAAATGAAGATGTAGGGGTGGTGAGAGAAGCAGGCAGAGAGCGAGAGAGATGGATAGATGGAGAAATGAAGAGGTAGGGGTGGTGAGAGAAGCAGGCAGAGAGCGAGAGAGATGGAGAGATGGAGAAATGAAGATGTAGGGGTGGTGAGAGAAGCAGGCAGAGAGCGAGAGAGATGGAGAGATGGAGAAATGAAGAGGTAGGGGTGGTGAGAGAAGCAGGCAGAGAGCGAGAGAGATGGAGAGATGGAGAAATGAAGATGTAGGGGTGGTGAGAGAAGCAGGCAGAGAGCGAGAGAGATGGAGAGATGGAGAGGTAGGGCTGTTGAGAGCAGACAGGTCACCCGTGATACAAGTCAGTATTCGATGCCCGTCCATATCTGAGGATGTTGGATGTCCTCTAAATATTCCCGCAAAGAAACGGATAAAACACACAGCTGCAAAATCAAGGTGATTTACTTAGATGAGGAGGACCAAGAGCAAGAGAGGGAATGCAGTGATGTCCACAACTAAAGAATCCCTGTGGAATCTGAAAAGACACATATCCCGAAAGCATGACGGTGTACTATGTGCACATGCTAACAGAAAGGAACGAGGTGTGTAGCTAGCTAAGTGTCATGGTATTTATAAACCAAAAATCTGATCTCTTAAACATGTTGTTAATTTTCATTATATTATCTATACAATAGGCTATCATTGATTTTGGCCCAATTGTCATGACATATCTCTTTCGAGGAGCTTTACATTTTGATAGGGTTATTTTGCCTAAAATAACTTTAGGCCTACCTATAGAAAAATTCAAAAAACAACTCTGCATCCCTGCCCAGCCTGGTAAGAGTGGCCCGACGGGTGTTTAGTATCCCCAGTGGCTCTGCAAAGTGCGTAGAAGGTGTTCTCCGCTGCTAGTTTGCTCTCCAGGCAACATCGCATGAGCCTGAGCCTGAAGCCACAGACTCTGGCCAAAAGCACTGTAGACTGAGCCTAATAAGGCATGTTCTGAGCCTAATAAGTCAGTCACAGCCTATATGGGCAATTTATAGACTATAATGATTTAATACAACTGTCACGCCTGCTCCCGCTCCCCGCCAGTAATGCTCGCTCCCCAGCATCGCGCACTCACGCGCATCAGCAATTATTGGACTCACCTGGACTCAATCACCTGTGTCATTTCCTCCCCTATATCTGTCTGTTCCCAAGCTCTGTTCCCTGCTTCAGGATTAACGTTCGTTTGTAATTTCGTTACCTGGTTCTGATGCTGTTCTTGTCCTGTTGCATGTCCGTTCCACATGAAATGTTCAACTCCCCTTACCTGCTTCTCTCCTCCAGCGTCAGTCCTTACAACAACAAAATGTTGTTAAATGCCGAGCGCTTAATGTTCCTGCCAGCCTAGTGTGTTGTACTCGCAGATTCTTCACAATTTATTTCTTCGTAGGCTATAGCCTTGAAATAATTAAAATAATAGGCTAATAATATAGCTTAAATAATTAGGCTACCTGTCTGGCTCCTGACCTAGTTAGTGTTTATATGCTGTTTAATATGGCATGTAGCCTATTTGAAATGGTGAGTGCTTCTTACTGTTACGGCTCTCGTTGGGAGAAGGAGGCCAAGGCTCAGCGTGGTAGACCCAAACGGAAAATGACAACTTATATATGATCCCCAATCAGAGACAACGATAGACAGCTGCCTCTGATTGGGAACCACACTCGGCCACACACAAAGAAATAGGAAACATAGAATTTCCCACCCGAGTCACACCCTGACCTAACCAAACATAGAGAATAATAAGGATCTTTAAGGTCATGGCGTGACAGTACCCCCCCAAAGGTGCGAACTCCGGCCGCAAACCTGAACCTATAGGGGAGGGTCCGGGTGGGCATCTGCTCTTGGTGGGGGCTCCGGTGCGGGACGCAGACCCCGCTCCGCTTGAGGCTCCCCCACTTCGGTGGCGCCTCTGGTGCAGGGATTGTCGCCGGGACCTCCGGACTGTAGATCGTTGCCAGAGGCTCTGGACTGGGAACCCTCGCTGAAGGCTCTGGACTGGGAACCCTCGCTGAAGGCTCTGGACTGGGAACCCTCGCTGAAGGCTCTGGACTGGGAACCCTCGCTGAAGGCTGGACTGGGAACCCTCGCTGAAGGCTCTGGACTGCCGACCCTCGCTGGAGGGTCTGGACTGCCAACCATCGCTGGAGGCTCTGGATTGCCGACCATCGTTGAAGGCTCTGGACTGCCGACCGTCGCTGTAGTCTCTGGACTGCAGACCGTCGCTGGAGGCTCCGGACTGCCGATCGTCGCTGGAGTCTCTGGACTGCAGACCGTCGCTAGAGGCTCCGGACTGCCGACCGTCGCTGGAGGCTCCGGCCTGCGACCGTCGTTGAAGGCTCCAGACTGCGGACCGTCGCTGGAGGCTCTGGACTGGGGACTGTCGCTGGAGGCTCCGGACAGGGGACCGTCGCTGGAGGCTCAGGACTGGAGACCGTCGCTGGAGGCTCCGGTCTGGGGACTGTCACTGGAGGCTCCTTTCCCTGGATCGTCACTGCAGGCTCCGTGCCATGGATCATCACTGCAGGCTCCGGGCCATGGATCATCGCTGGAGGCTTCGTGCCATGGACCATCACTGGAGGCTTCGTGCCATGGATCATCACTGGAGGCTTTGTGCCATGGATCATCACTGCAGGCTACGGGCCATGGATCATCACTGGAGGCTCCGTGCCATGGATCATCACTGGAGGCTTCGTGCCATGGATCATCACTGGAGGATTCGTACGTGGAGCCGGAACAGGTCTCACCGGACTGAGGAGATGTACTGGAAGCCTGGTACGTGGAGCTGCCACAACGCGTCCTGTCTGGATACCCACTTTAGCTCGGTGAGTGTGGAGAGCTGGTACAGGACGCACTGGGCTATGAAGGCGCACTGGAGGCATAGTGCGTAGAGCCGGCGCAGGATATACTGGGCCGTGGATGCGCACTGGAGGTCTGGAGCGTAGAGCTGGCACAATGCGTCCTGGCTGAATCCCCCCTGTAGCCCGGCAAGTGCGGGGTGCTGAAACAGGCCGCACTGGGTTGTGCTGGCGAACTGGGGATACCGTGCGTAAAGCTGGAGCAGGATATCCTGGGCCGAAGAGACACACGGGAGACCGGGAGCGCTAAGCCGGCACAATCCGTCCTGGCTGAATGCCCACTCTAGCACGGCAACTGCAGGAAGCTGGAACAGAGCACACCGGGCTGTGAATGCGCACTGGAGACACCGTGCGCATCACCGCATAACACGGTGCCTGACCGGTCACACGCTCCCCACGGTATCGTCGCCGTTCTGCTCTCGCTGCCTCCATCTGCTCCCTTGGACGGCTCTCGTTGGGAGAAGGAGACCAAGGCTCAGCGTGGTAGGCGTACATCGTACTTTTATTGATGACACCAACAAACAACAAAATCTAAAACGAAAGCGCACAGTTCTGTCAGGAAAAAACACTAAACAGAAAACAATACCCCACAAAACCCAAACGGAAAATGACAATGTATATATGATCCTCAATCAGAGACAACGATAGACAGCTGCCTCTGATTGGGAACCACACTCGGCCAAACACAAAGAAATAGAAAACATAGAATTTCCCACCCGAGTCACACCCTGACCTAACCAAACATAGAGAATAATAAGGATCTTTAAGGTCATGGCGTGACAGTACCCCCTCCCCCCAAAGGTGCGGACTCCGGCCGCAAACCTGAACCTAGGTCAGGGCGTGACACTTACAGTCACCAAAAGGTTGTTGTTAATTAAAATACTTTTAATTCAAATCATGTTTTTTTTCTTCAATTCTTCAATACCAAATGGTAGGTTCAGGTAGTCACAAAAATAGATGGATGATGGTTAAATTGTGGTTTTAATGAATGGAGCGAATTTGGAGCTACAGTTTTTTTTCCCTGTGAGAAAGGGACAGTTTTTTTAGCGGAGCAGTTGGAAAGGACGTGGAGCGCCTTGAGAGATAAATGGGATTTCCCGACCGCTCAACTCCACTCACATACTCTGGTCTGGGAGATGACATGGAAAGCGGCCACAAGGGGCAACAGTGAGCTCCGTAACCTTCAAGTAGGTTAGGGTGTTGTGGACGGGGATGGTGGATAGGTGTAAGCATCTGCCGCTGATTCCAAAGGTTGCAAGTTCGAATAAAGTGATAGAAAGTTGTTTTTGATATTTTTGTTTTAATTAAGGCTATCCCAAACCTTAACCATTCAGAGTTAATGCCTAGCTTTAAGAATTTGTAGTTAAGGCCTGAACTTAATCCTAACCTTAAAAATGTGGATTTAATGCCTAAAATGTACCTTAAACACGTTGAAATTTGACGTTTGGAACAACTTTGAAATTTGCGTTTCAGAAACATGGATGAACGTCTAATTCTGACATGAGACTGTGAGACCTGGTAGGTTGAGAGAAGCAGGCAGAGAGCGAGAAGAGAAAGGAAGGGGGGACAAGGATTGAGATATGGAGAGAGAGGAGTGGAGAGGGGGATAGAGTGAAGGGATGAGTGTCTGCTGTCGGCCTCTGAAGGCAGGCTGGGATGATTGGTTCACCCACCCATGCACGCACGCACGCACAAACCTCTCTGTGAAGAACAGAGAACCCTGCCTATACATGTGTTCGACAGACAGACGTACAGAGAGAGAGATTGAAGAAACAAGAGCTGCAGAAATGTGTGGGAGGGGGAGGAGGAAGGTGAGAGGAGAGAGGGAGGACGAGGGGGAGAGAACATGCCAGAGGGAGAGGGATTGAGATGGAGGTGCAAATAAGTGAAGAGAGAGAGAGAGAGAGAGAGAGAGAGACGTGCATTGGGAGGGAGGGAGAGAGCTACGATGAAAGAGTGGAGCAGACAAGGAAAAGAAGACAAGCTTCGTCGATGACACCGCTGATGGTATGGAGAGGAGGAGAACAATGTGTACCATGGGTAGAGGGAGGAAGAGAGAGAGGGAGAGGGAGGAAGAGAGAGAGAGATAAAGAGAGAGAGAGAGGGAGAGGGAGGAAAAGAGAGAGAGAGAGGGAGAGGGAGGAAGAGAGAGAGAGAGAGAGAGAGGGAGAGGGAGGGGTGGAGCGAGGAAGAAAGAGCGAGCGAGAGAGAGGGAGAGAGAGAGGAAGGGGTAGAGAACAGGAGTGAGAGGAAGAGAGAGGGGGAAAAGGAAGGTAAGAGAGAAGAAGGGGCAGGGGTAAAGGGAGGAGGAGTGAAAAGGAAGAGGAAGAATGGATGAAAAGCAGGGCTGGAGGCAGAGGAAGAGAAGAGGAAATGAATGACAGATCGACAGGAAGGATAAAATAGAAATGCAGATGGAGAGAGAGAGAGAGAAGCTCAGAGCCACTGCAGAAAGAGGGAACAAATGCAAAGAGAGGAAGAGAGTGGGGGAGGAATGGAGAGAGAGAGAGAGAAACTAGACCCAACTAAATCACGAGAAAATAAAAAGATAATTACTTGACACATTGGAAAGAATTTACAAAAAAACTGAGCAAACTGGAATGCTATTTGGCCCTAAACACATAAACAAAGAGTACACAGTGACAGAATATCTGACCACTGTGACTGACCCAAAATTAAGGAAATCTTTGACTATGTACAGACTCAGAGAGCATAGCCGTGCTATTGAAAATGCTGCCAAAGGCAGACCTGGCTCTCAAGAGAAGACAGGCTATGTGCACACTGCCCACAAAATGAGGTGGAAACTGAGCTGCACTTCCTAACCTCCTGCCAAAAGTATGACCATATTAGGGACACATATTTCCCTCAGATTACACAGACCCACAAAGATTTAGAAAACAAATCCAATTTTGATATACTCCCATATCTATTGGGTGAAATACCACAGTGTGCAATCAGAGCAGCAAGATGTGTGACCTGGTGCCACAAGAGAAGGGCAACCAGTGAAGAACAAACACGATTGTTAATACAACCCATATTTATGTTTATTTATTTTACCTTTTGTACTTTAACTATTTGCACAGCACTGTATATATACGTAATATGACATTTGAAATATCTTTATACTTTTGGAACTTTTGGAACTTTTGTTAGTGTAATGTTTACTGTTAATTTGTAATTGTTTCTTTCACTTTTGTTTATGATCTATTTCACTTGCTTTGGCAATGTAAACATATGTTTTCCCTTCCAATAAAGCCCTTCAATTGAATTGAAATTAAATTGAGAAGCTCCGAGCCACTGCAGAAAGTGACAAATTTAAAGAGAGGAAGAGTGTGGGGGAGGGAGGGATGGAGAGAGTGAGAGAGAGAGAGTGAGAGAAAGAGAGAGTGAGAGACTAGGTGTGTGTCTACGAAAGCCTTATTGGCAGTCTGTGGTGTTAGACTGGTGATGAGTCAGAAGGGGTATGTTTAGAGTTTACCAGATCATTAGCAATTAGCACGTGAGCCCCAGCCTCTCATCACAGACCTCTATAGTCCCAGACAGAGCAGCCGATCCTAGGCCGCCCCAGGCCCAGTGCCCCCTTATCCCCCAGACCCCCAGCCATTAGCTTGTCATGCTAATCATTATCCATCATTATTCCGCTACACTTCATCAGCTATCCCAACTGTGTGCATTAGTACATTAAGTCCAAACGCTCATAGCTATTATCGTAGCTATTACGATACCTCAGTCAGCAGTGTGATGGCAGGTTGATGCTATCTGCATTAATATTCACTGAGAGACACTAGACTTCCGGGCCCCCTGAGAGGCATTTCAATACAGCACTGAGTCACTACAGGATCAGCAGAATTAATGCAGGAACACACACAGGATGCACCACTCTCTCTCACACTCACACACACACACACACACACGCACGCACGCACACGCACACACACGCACTAATGCAGGAACACACAGGATGCACGCACACACGCACTCTCTCTCGCACACACACACAGGAAGCTCCTTGAATGAACTCCACCACCATACTTCCCTTAGCTGATGGAGTATTCTACAGGGTAAAGTGTTAAAGAATAGTGCGTCTCACAGGAAAGGTGCACGCACGCACGCACGCACGCACACACGCACACACGCACACGCACGCGCACGCGCACACACACACACACACACACACACACACACACACACACACACACACACACACACACACACACACACACGACTCATTACCACCCTGGGAGCTGTGTGTCATCGAAGGAGAAGTCGTGTGAACCCTGCATGGTGAAAGAGTGTCTGTATGTATGTATGTTTGTGAGTGTGTGAGCGAAAGAGAAACAGACACAGGGGGTAAGCAGGAAGTGGGATGTCTCAGCACAGCGGGGAGTCTATAAACCTTAAAAATACCACTGAGGAGCCATTAATGAGTTCCAAAAGTCTCCAGACTTTTTACTGAGAACGGGCTGGATCTGATAATACAACATCTTATTCAGAATTAAGCTAGTTAAACTAGCAAAGTTTCAATCACAATCAAGTTTTGAATTGAAATGCTTGCCAAAGCATCTGGATGCCGGCTATTGGGCTCAGGGTCAGTTGTGTGATTGATATAACCGTGCTATGACCACAATTCCCTCAGGACGTCACTATGACCACTATTCACTCAGATCGTCACTGTAGGATTGGGGTGAAGTTGCCCCTAGATGCTGGTCTCGGGTCAGTTGTGCGTTTCCACCGCTAATGGTTAAGATTAGGATTTGGGGAGCGCACGTTGATCCTGGATCTGTACCTAGGAGCAACTTCACCGCAGATTAGGATTAGGTTGAGTTTTAGGGCTAGGGTTATGGTTTCCCTTATGCTTAGTTTAGACAAGGGACGCAAAAAAACGTCATACCAGTCGGCATAGTGGGACAAGAAAGCAAGAAAGACGGTGACGGCAAAAGCAAGACAGGGCGACGGTGTGATTTGCTATGGTGATTTCAGTAAACAAACTGCAAATCAACAACCGGTAGAAAACAACCCTACGGCTACGAAATATTTGAACTTTGGCGACAAGTCCCATCTACCGTGGCGGCTGACTGCATTCACTGCCAGCCTCAATGGCATTTACTGTCGTGATGTCGTTGAAAACAATGACATCCAATTTGCCGTCTACCTCGTACCATCTAAGCGCAGCATCAGGCTCACTACATCATACAATCCTGGAAACTCTAAAATGAATGCAGTTGTTATATCTTAGGATCTGTTGTTGCCTAAGTATGCACTTGAGTGAGATGAGTCAGATGATGTTGTTAAGAGCTGGTAGTCATGACAGAGATGCTTACTGTGAAGAGCTCAGAGCTGTTGTTAGGGTGTATAGCACTGCAGGTGTGGAATCTTACAGTTTTTTTCTGATTGCTTAGGCACTATCTTTGAAACTATAGGCTATTTTTGAAAAACTCTACCCACTAACCACAAAACCTCACACCAAACCAGCAAAACAGTATACATCTCTTTCAAAAGCAAACTATTCTTGCAAAACTCTTCAAACTCTTTAAAAAAAAGAATACACACAAACCGTCATATGAATAAGCACACGAAGCACCAACTATGCACTGATAATATACATGAAAAACACGCAGTTTGCATTAAAGTTGTCATACATGTAGTAAACACACATACACACTGGTATCCAAATGTGTAAAGTATGGATGTGTATTCCGAACATAACACACTATCAATACAAATAAGGGGAGAAAGGTTTTTTTTTCTTCTCGGAATGTTCTAACACTCCTCAAACAAAAAAAGGGCATTAGAAGAAAACAAAAACATTTGAGCTAGAAAAAAAACGGAACTTTTTTTGGCTACATCTCGCCTCCGATGTGAGTCTGGCCATAAGACTTCATCCACATCACATGCGATGTTGTCTTTTTATTTTTTGATTTAACCAGGTAAAACCCATTGAGGTTAAAAACATATTTTGCGAGGGCGACCTGGCAAGAGGGCAAAACAGGGAAATAGCAGCGTGGTGTAACGTCAGGAGAATGATGGGTGTAGAGTCAGGCGCAGAGAGCAGAAGTTTCAAGGGAAAAAACGCTTTAATGTCCACAGTCAAACAGGAACAGGTACAAAAGGGGTGACGCCAAAACACAGGCGCAAACACAACCCAAAGACCCCTGTGAAATAAACTGGACAGCGAAAACCCAAAATCAATAATCCACCTCCGACGTAACATGACAACCAATAAGCCCGCACAAACACTAGCAGGCGAAACGAAACTAAATAGTACACCTCCCAACACCCCAACAAGGAACAGGTGAAAACAATTAGACAAACATAAACGAAAAGGAAAAGGGGATCGGTGGCAGCTAGTAGACCGGCGACGACGACCGCCGAGCGCCACCCGAACGGGAAGGGGAGCCACCTTCAGTAGTATTCGTGACACGTGGCCATAAAACATTACAGAAAAATACAGAATACACACAAAAGACAAAGTGTCACAAGTTAAAGATACAATTGAAGATTAGAAACAATTGCAGTCATCACAAACAGTGTTGTCGATCAGTCTTAAAAACATGCAAAGACACTAAGTCCCCTAACTTTCAAATCTTCTGAAGCATGTTCCAGGATGAAGGGGCATTATGGGAAAAATAGTTTTTCCCCATCTCAGTTTTAGCCTTAGGAACAGACAAGGACAGCAGCGACTATGAAGGAAGACTATTTTGAGTGACTGATCTGGTCAGTAAGGAACAGAGATACAAAGGGATTTGTCCCATCAATGCTTTGTACACAAAGTGTACCAGTGTTTTAGCCTCCTGGTGGAGAGAGAGGTCCATTGCACCATAGCATACACATCACAGTGATGGCTAAGTGATCTAGCATTGGTAATAGATCTTAAAGCACCATGATACACTGTGTCCAGAGTTTTCAGGGTACTAGCTGAGGCCTGCGTATAGACAATATCACCATAATCCAGCACTGATAAAAAAAAGTGCTTTGAACAAGATCTTTTCTAACTAACATTGAAAAGCAAGATTTGTTCCTGAAATAAAAATCTAATTTTAACTTCAGTTTCTTGGTCAAGGTATTAATGTGCTGTTTTAAAATTCTACTTTTCATCTAACCAAATCCCAAGATACTTATAGGAGGTGACCCTGTCAATTTGCTGGCCTGTTATAGTTCAAATCTGCAAGTGACTCCATCTGTTAACTTTCAGGGAAGACAAAACCATCAACTTTGTTTCCTTTCATTAAGGACAAGTTTCAGTTGGAAAAGCTGCCTTTGAATAAGATCAAAGGCCAAATGTAAGTCCTGAAAAGCCTTATCAATATTAGACGCGCTAGAATAAATAATTGTGTCATCAGCATACAGATGGAAATTTGCAGAGTCAACAGTCTTCCCTATATCATTTATATACTGTCTAAAAAGGATCGGACCTAAAATTGAGCCCTGGGGAACTCATTTTGTAAGCCTTCGAAACTCAGATTTCATATGAGCTACACACTGTGTTCTGTCAGAAAGGTACACTTAAACCAATTTTTTTTAGTCTATACAACAGCAGGGCATAGTTAAGTGTCGAAGGCCTTCGATAAGTCAATAAAAAGTTAAACACTGTGATTTTTCTTGTCCTGAGCATCTAGAATATCACCTAAAACCTTAATTACAGCAGTAATTGTACTATGCTTGGCTCTAAAATCTGACTGGAATTGAGATAAAACTGAGTTATTATAAAGAAAGTCTTTGAACTGTAAGTTTACCAGGTTTTCCAAAACTTTTACCAGTGCAGACAGTTTAGATATGGGTCGATAGTTATCCAATTGGGACGATTCTCCACCTTTATGTGAAGGCGTGACATAGACTGCTTTCCACACTTTTGGAATGGTATTACTCACCAAATACAGATTTAATATATGAGTGGGAGGGCAGCAATGATCTCTGCACCACTTTTTTGAAAATATGGGTTTAATTCATCCGGGCCAGCTGCTTTCTTAATATCAATGGATTTGAGTTCCTTTACAACTTCTGAAAGTTCAATATCGGTAAAATGAAATAGATGAACCGTAGGACTTCACGATCATCTCCTTCGTCGTGGACTTCAGGAAACAGCAGAGGGAGCACTCCCCTATCCACATCGACGGGACAGTAGTGGAGAAGGTGGAAAGTTTTAAGTTCCTCGGCGTACACATCACGGACAAACTGAAATGGTCCACCCACACAGACAGCGTGGTGAAGAAGGTGCAACAGCGCCTATTCAACCTCAGGAGGCTGAAGAAATTTGGCTTGTCACCAAAAACACTCACAAACCTTTACAGATGCACAATTGAGAGCATCCTGTCGGGCTGTATCACCGCCTGGTACGGCAACTGCTCCGCCCACAACCGCAAGGCTCTTCAGAGGGTAGTGAGGTCTGCACAATGCATCACCAGGGGCAAACTACCTGCCCTCCAAGACACCTACACCACCCAATGTCATAAAGATCATCAAGGACAACAACCACCCGAGCCACTGCCTGTTCACCCCGCTATCATCCAGAAGGCGAGGTCAGTACAGGCGCATCAAAGCTGGGACCGAGAGACTGAAAAACAGTTTCTATCTCAAGGCCATTAGACTGGTAAACAGCCATCACTAACATTGAGTGGCTGCTGCCAACATACTGACTCAAATCTCTAGCCACTTTAATAATTAAAAATGGGATGTAATAAATGTATCACTAGTCACTTTAAACAATGCCACTTTATATAATGTTTACATACCCTACATTACTTATCTCATATGTATATACTGTACTCTATACCATCTACTGCATCTTGCCTATGCCGTTCGGCCATCGCTTATCCATATATGTATTTGTACATATTCTTATTCATTCCTTTACACTTGTGTGTATAAGGTAGTTGTTGTGAAATTGTTAGATTACTTGTTAGATATTACTGCATGGTTTGAACTAGAAGCACAAGCATTTCGCTACACTCGCATTAACATCTGCTAACCATGTGTATGTGACCAATACAATTTGATTTGATTTGATTTAAAATAATCCAAACTACAGTCATCTGATACAACAAACACAGTTTTTAGCCAGACCAAACCCTGTAGAGGAGAAAGTTTTATGTGCATGTCACAGTAGGAGTCAAATGGTAACACAATCAGATCCCTATGAAAGACAAAAGGTGCTATACCATCAGTCAAAGTAGGGTTCAGCGGTATCTCTGGGTTAGGGAGATGAGATTGTTTTTGATAATTTAGACTATGCAATGAGCCATAACTCTTGTAGGCAGCAATTAAAACCATTTGTACAAAAATAGCCATTTCAACCACTGAATCCAACAGTTCACTAAAACAAAAATAAAACTAAATTAAAATATACTGAGTCAATCTTTTGAAACCTTAAATTCCCCCAAAATGTACAGCTGTAGCCTACAGGTCTAGTAGAGGTAGAAAGCAAGTGGGTGCCCGAGCGTTGTTGCCTTAGTTAGAACGGTCAGCGTGTTCAACAGCCACTGCAGGAATGTACTGACAGGGATTTAGCCCAGTGTGTGGGTCTGGTCAATGCACCCAGTCGCCTTGCAGTAGGCTACTGCACGTTGAGGCAGAGCGGGCCCAGTAGACCGGCCAATCACGGTGGCTAGTCGACCCGGCAGAGGGTTATCCTGGGCTAGGAAGCCCAGCGCATCTATACGTTATGTCACAGCGCAGATACCAACCTCTGGCTTCCATCGCACAGCAAGGCAGGAGAGGAGTCAAAAGACTCCGGTAGAATGGCGAATCACAGATAAAGAAACTGGCCGTCGAGGAGAATCAAAGGCTAGTCGGCCCAATGTGTCTAGACCCGTCAGTCACAGCACAGATGTATCCTCTCTCGGCTTTCAGGGAGGGCACCACACCGGCTTTATCTCCTCGTGTAGAAACCAGCAGATGTCAATGTAATGCTTTAATTGCTTTGATCCTGTAGGATTTTAGATTTTGCCTGTTGTTTGATGATAACTCTCGCAGCCTATAACGATTTTGCGAAGTAATAAAAACTTGTAACACTTGAAACAAACTAACAGTGTGTCACAACACGCTCAGCAAAACTGCTCTGCCACCGTCTTGGAAACCTGGAGCTAGGCAGCGTGGGAAGTATCGCCTGGAGTGCCGTATCCAGGCCTGGCATGACCCCTGATCAATGTCTCCACAATCCTCCTCCATTGCCTGTAGAAGGGGTATGCGTTGGTGGGGCTGGCGATCATACACCTTCCAACGTCATGCAGAGAAGAATTCTTCAATAGGATTCAAGAACGGAGAGTATGGGGGGAGATTGAGTGCGATGAAAAGTGGGTGACCTGTGAACCAATTGCGGACCACAGCAGCCCGGTGGAAACTAACATTGTCCCAGATGATAACGTACCTGGACTGCTCTGGCCCTTGGTCATTAGGGATTAGTCTGTTGTGGAGGGTGTCCAGAAATGTGATAATGTGTGCAGTGTTGTGTGGGGCCTAGGATTGCATGATGGTGAAGGATGCCGTTTTGACTAATAGCCGCACACATTATTATGTTGCCACCACGTTGTCCTGGGACGTTGATGATGGCACGGTGTCCGATGATATTTCTGCCGCCGCCCCTTGTTTTTGCAAGGTTGAAACCTGCCTCGTCCACATACATTAGCTCATGATGCACTGCATCTGCTTCTAGCTCCATGACTCTCTGAAAGAGACAAGACAAGACAATGTAGCACAGTAGGAAAAGACAGGGATCAGTCAATATGATGTAGCACCATCCACTTCCAGATCCAGTACCAATGATAGGATGGTATAGCTTACCTGCACATATTCATATCTCAGTTGCTTTGCACGGTCTGAGTTTCTTTCGAAAGCGACTCTGTACAGCTGCTTCATCCTAATTCTATTGCGTTTCAGTAGACGAGACAGTGCAGAGAGACTCACTCTGTTGACGTTTTGGAATATGGTGTTATCTACCATTATGTGGTCCTGCAGTTCTCCGAGTCTGATGCAGTTATTTGCAGTGACTAAATTTACAATGTGGGCCTCCTGCTCTGGGGTGAACAGTCAACCTCTTCCACCAGATACTGGTTTTCTTGCAGTTCTGTAAACACATTTGAATGGTTTTAGCGATAGATCCTTCTCATTATGAAAGTCCAGTACATATTACTGTACCAGTAAGACTACAGCACTTACAGTTACTTATAGTTACTTGCCGGTTCTCATTTAGAAACATCCGGATGATACCTGCAACAGTATAGCGGCTCAGATTTGGTTGAACCCGTTGCCCAGCCTCCCTCATGCTCATCCCATGGTTGACAACATGGTCAACCACAGTCGCTCTGATTTACAGTTTTTTCCAACTGCTTACACACGTTTTCAAAACGGTCTCCTTTTTTCAAAACTCTACACACAATTCCCAAAACTGCACACACAAAATGCAAAATGCCTCACATCTCCTTCAAAATGTAACACTGCATTCAAAATGCCATAAACACATGTCAGAATGAAGCATTTGCCTCAAATGGCAAACACTGCTTTCATAATAGTACATTTTTGGATATACCATGTAAACACTGTTGTTCTAAATCTCAAGCTCTTTGGTCTTTCATAGGTTTATATCTACATTTCAATACAATGTTCTACAGTGAAAGTAATCTGCTGAGAGGGGTAACAAGTACACTGTAAACACCAATGCAATGTAGAAACAGAAAATATTTATTAGCCCAAACATTACTGTTGTATACAGTAGCATACAACAAAACCATAAACATATGTAAACCAAAAGTATATTCTTTAGAATACAGTAAAGAACACAATTGTGTGTGTGGGGTCCCGGGGGGGGGGGCAGTCCAGGAATTGGTGGGGGGGGGGAAGTCGCCAGTGCTAAGCTACGCTTCATCTCTTCTCCGGCCTGGGTCTGGCCACAATACTTCGTCCACATCACAAGATACGTTTTCTCTTGCCGAACATCGAGGGAAGTATCTCCTAGCATGGCGTATCCAACCTTGGACAGAGGCAACCTCTATGTCCCCACATGCGTCCTCCATTGCCTGGAGAAGCGGCATGCGGGCATAGGGTTGGCGATCATACACTTTCCAGCGCCAGGCTGAGAATAATTCCTCTATGGGATTTAGAAGAGGTGAATATGGGGGTAGGTACAAAACTACAAATTGTGGATGGGTGGCAAACCAGTTTTGGACCAGAACAGCCCGGTGAAAACTAACATTGTCCCATAAAACCACAAATCTAGCAGGCTCCTGATCTGGATCAGGGATAAGCATTGTGTAAATTGCATCCAGAAAAGTGAGCATATGGCCGGTGTTGTACGGCATTGTGTGGCATTGTGATGGAGGACCCCGTTTTGAGTGATGGCAGCACACATAGTTATATTACCCCCACGCTGTCCAGGGACATTGGTAATTGCCCTCTGTCCTATTACATTTCTTCCGCGGCGCCTGGTTTTGGTGAGGTTGAAGCCAACCTCATCCACATAAATAAATTCATTGCGAATTACATGGGCATCCAGCTCCAATACTCTCTGTAACAGACAAAATGATATACAGATGAGTAAATATGGTATGTCTGAAGTACTGGAAGTAGTGTTGCATACATACCTCTACAAAGTAATGCCGCATATTCTTGACTCTGTCCGAGTTTCTCTCAAATGGCACCTTGTAAAGTTGTTTCATCGTCACTCGGTGCCGTTGGAGGATGCGTTGTATGGTCGACAGGCTTACAGCATTGATGTTGTTAAATATGGTGTCATTATTCAAGATATGCTCTCTTATCTCTCGAATCCTAATTGGCCAAAACCATATTTATAATTGCAGTCTCTTGTACACCTGTAAACAAGCGTCCTTGTCCTCCATGATGTCTTTGCCTTTCCACTCTGTACAGAATTCAAACACAGTATGTGTTCAGCATAGGAACTGTAAACAATGTACAAAAAAATGTAGTACAGCATGATAACCAACCTCATTCATTCAATGCAGTCCAGTAAATGGATGGCTTAGAGTTACAAATGTTTATGCAATACTATTCAGTCATACGTATTTTACAGTACATTACTGTAATGCTAAAATAGTCATTAGATAGTTGCATACCTGTTCTCATTTCTGAAGGTTCGAATTATGGACGCCACTGTAAATCGACTCAAGGCTCTCCTTCCTTCTCTTCTTTGCCATCGTCCTCTTCTTCCTCTTCCTCCTACTCCTCTTGCTCTCTGTCCATTGTTGGCATCCATTGTTCAAAACAGGTAATCTGACCTTTGACCTATTTTTAGGCCTATACTACAGTAAGGCAGTGATTGGTTAGTGATCAGTTAAGCTATTAGTGTTTGCACATGTGAGGAATGTGTGTGTGACCTGGTGAATAAGTGTAGCATTTTGATTGGTTGTGTTTGGAAAAGGAAAGCAAGTCACTTCCTGTTAGATTTTTGTGTTTTAGGTAGAGAATTGTGTGTAGTGTTTTGAAAAAAGTGTTTTATGCAATTGACAACTGAGTCAAAGGCTGAGAAATAGCTTATGGTTTTGGATATTTGGTGTGTAGTTTTGCACTTTGAGTGAGAGGTTTCAAAAATCGTGTGACATGAAAAGATTGTGTGTAAGCAGTTGGAAAAAACTGTAATCAGTTATTGTTTTTCTGACTCCCCTTCCTCTTCCTCATCCCCGTCCTCTCCTTCTCCCCCGTCCTACTTCACCTCTTCCTTCTCCTCCTCCTCCTCCTTTCTTACTTCTTCACCTCCTCGTCCTCGTCCTCCTTGTCCCCCTCTTCCTCGTCCTCCTCTAGTTCTCACCCTTCTTACTCTCTGTCCAATATTGGCCTCCATTGTTTTCCAAACCAAATGTTTACCTGTGGCCTATTTATAGTGCTCAAGCTCTGATTTGTAAGTGAACTCATTAACTAAAAGTTTTCACATGTGTCAATGTGGAAAGGCAATTGGCGAACTAGTGTAGCAATGTAGAGACCAATGTTTACAGTTTTGCTAAAGTGTGTTATTAAATTGCAAACTGAGTGTTAAGCAATGAGTCGTGTTTGCAGTTTTGCAAAAAGTGTGTTAGAAAATTACAAGCTGAGTGTAAAGCAGAAAACGTGCATTCAGTTTGGCACACTTGGTATATGCATTGGCTCCAAGTGTTAATGGTTTCAGAGATAGTGCTTCAAGAATCACTGTTAGTGTTTAATAATTCAGAAAAAACGGTAATATATACCTGGTATATTTATGTTTACCAATAGATGGCAGTATTGACTCAAGACGGGGGTTTGCTTCCCGCTATCCGTAGCTATTTCCTATGTCTGCCTATATAACTATGATTAAGAAAGCTTCAGGTAGCTTAAGCCAGGTGCATTAGAGAATGTAATTCTAAGTTACAATTAAATACTAAACCGTACTTAAGTCTCATGAGTCATAACTCTAAGAAGCCTTTAAGGATACTACATATTTGGCGATGAGGATAACTATGGAGAACTGCGTTGGATTTTTTTTGCCACGAATTTAGTGTTTGGCGTGCGACGCGGGAGGTGAGACTCAAGTGAGCGGTGGAAGATTCTGAAGGATTGATTCCCTGGATACGGGTAGGACAAATTATTGACTGTGTGAGGGGAGAAAGAATCGGAAAAGATGGCTTTGGCAACAATAGGCTCGCTACCACCAGTTGATCCTAAAAATCAGGAATGGGAGGAGTACTGTGAAATAATGGAAAATGTATTTGCTGCTAATGAAATAACTGATGCCACTATACAGAAATCCATACTCATAAGAGTTGTCGGTGCACAGACGTACAGCTTAATGAGAAACCTGTTGAGCCCAGATAAACCAGGAGAAAAGTCATTCATAGATTTAGTCGAGCTATTAAAAAACCCACTTCAAACCCAGTGAGATAGTACAAAGATTCAAGTTTGATTCACGCATGAGAGAACCTATCGAATCAGTGGGGGAATATGTGGCTGAGTTGAGAGAACTAGCATTGGACTGTAACTATGGGAATACATTATAGCAAATGCTACGCGATCAGCTGGGGTGTGGGATTAATGATGACAGGATACAAATACGCTTGTTATCAGAGCCTAATCTCACGTTTGAGAATGCACTCAAACTGGCCCAGGCCATGGAGTCCGCAAATAGAAATGCACTGGATTTGCAGGCAAGGGGCGCAACTGCGTGCCATACAGTAAAAGAGAGCAGCGCTGAGCGCGTAGAATTTCAAAGAACGCAAAGCCGTGGTGCAGCAGCCAATAGAGACTGTTATCGTTGCAAAGGCAAACACCAGCGTTTGACTGTAAATTCAAACACGAAAAGTGTTATGCATGTGGGATAATGGGCCACATTGCGAGGGCGTGCCGCAATAAAAAAAAGCCACTGGATGCAGAAAAGAGAACGGACAGAGAACCGAATACCTCCAGACGCTCTAGCTACCGCTCGAATCAAGTGATAGAATGTGAAAGTGAGTGCGCGGACGCAGAGCAAGCATTCTCAATGTACAGGGGGCGAATATGAAAAAGGTGAAGCCTTTCATTGTGGAAATGGGAATAAATGGACTTAAGGTACCGTTTGAACTAGACACAGGATGTAGTGTCACTCTGATGAACAGGTCCCAATTCTATAGGAAGTGGAAAACCGTTGAAGTGCCTAAACTGAGAGACACTCCCATTAAACTCAAAACGTACACTGGGGAGAAGATCACTGTGATTGGAGTTGTTGATGTTCAAGTGGAATATCATGGACAAAAGAAAAGTCTGCCTCTCTTACACCTTGCCCAAACCGGCTGCGCGCGTGCGCTATCGTGCATACATTTATTTTGTCCCCCCACACCAAACGCGATCACGACACGCAGGTTAAAATATCAAAATAAACTCTGAACCAATGACATTAATTTGGGGACAGGTCGAAAAGCATTAAACATGTATGGTAATTTAGCTAGTTAGCTTGCACTTGCAAGCTAATGTTAATTTGTCCTATTTAGCAAGCTTGCTGTTGCTAGCTAATTTGTCCTGGGATATAAACATTGAGTTGTTATTTTACCTGAAATGCACAAGGATTTCTACTCCGACAATTAATCCACACATAAAACGGCCAACCGAGTCGTTTCTAGTCATCGCTCCTCCTTCCAGGCTTTTTCATCGTTTAAATTATATGTTGATCACATCTAAACTATCATTGTATTACCACAACTACCGGCAAAACAGTTCGTCTTTCTATCACCCACGTGGGTATAACCAATGAGGAGATGGCACGTGGGTACCTGCTTCTATAAACCAATGAGGAGATGGCACGTGGGTACCTGCTTCTATAATCCAATGAGGAGATGGGAGAGGCAGGACTTGCAGCGCGATCTGCGTCATAAATAGGAACGACATCTATTTTAGCCCTTGGTGTCGCAGACGCTCGTTGGCGAGCGCAAGCAGTGTGGGTGCAATAATTGAATAACATGGATTTCTAAATGTATTCTGCGACGCTCGCGCATGCGACATGTCTGGTCAGCATGTTAGTAGTGGAAGGTACTGACCCGAGCTTACTAGGGAGAGGGTGGTTGGAGGAAATAAAATTGAACTGGGATGAAATCAAACATGTCACCGCAGAGGCATTGACACTACAGCAGGTGCTTTCAAAGCATGAGTGTGTTTTCAAAGAAGAGCTAGGGACATTAAAAGGGGTCCAAGCCACCATTCATGTTGCTGCTGATGCTACTCCCAGATTCTATAGGCCAAGATCAGTTCCATATGCCATGAAGGCTAAAGTGGATGTGGAAATTGATAGACTCTTAGCAGAGGATATAATTGTACCTGTCAAGTTTTCTGAGTGGGCAGCACCAGTTGTTCCCATACTAAAACCAAATGGTTCAATCAGATTATGCGGTAACTATAAGCTGACTGTAAATAGCGTTTCCTCTCTGGAGCAGTACCCCATACCCAAAGTGGAGGATTTGCTTTCAACGTTAACCGGAGGGCAACAGTTTACAAAAGTGGACATGAGTCACGCATATCAGCAAGTGCTAATGGATAAAGCTTCACAGAAGTACCTGACCATAAACACCCACAGAGGGATGTTTACCTATAAACACTAACCTTTCGGGGTGTCTTCTGCACCAGCTATCTTCCAAAGAACTATGGAGGGAATTCTGCAGGGGATACCCAAGGTAGCGGTTTACCTCGACGACATTCTTGTCACGGGAGTCACGAAGGAGGAACATCTCAGAAACTTAGGTGAAGTTTTGAGGAGGATGGAGGACGCCGGTCTCCGGCTGAAGAGGAGCAAGTGTACACTGTTAGCTGATGAAGTGCAGTACCTGGGTCACAAGGTGGATACCAAGGGGTTACACACTGTCAAAGCTAAAGTGAGGGCTGTTGTGGAAGCTCCAGCACCGACAAACGTTACAGAGCTGAAAGCCTATCTAGGTTTACTGAATTATTATAATCGCTTCCTCCCGAACCTCTCTACCCTCTTAGCTCTTCTACATCAACTGCTAAGGAAGGATGTGGCCTGGAAATGGTCAGGAAATGGTCAGGTGTTACTGCAATCAGCTGAAGTGCTAGTGCACTACTCAGCAGACAGAGATCTCATCTTATCGTGTGATGCCTCATCGTATGGTGTGGGGGCGGTGCTATCACACCGGATGGAGAATGGTGCAGAGAAACCTATCGGGTTCATGTCAAGAACGTTGTCGCCAGCGGAGAAAAAGTACTCAGCTGGACAAGGAAGGACTGGCTGTCATATTCGGAATACAGAGATTCCACAAGTACTTGTACGGGAGAACATTCACTATTGTGACCGACCATAAGCCTCTGATCTCTCTGTTCCATGAACAAAAGCCAGTACCACAAATGGTCTCTCCAAGAGTTCAACGTTGGGCTGTGTGGCTCAGATGCTCTGAGTAGGCTGCCCGTTCCAGAAATCATCATTCAGGAAGAAGAAAATGAACAGGTTTTGATGATCGAGGTGTTGGATGATGCACCGGTGAACACAGCACAAATCGGGCAATGGACTTCAAAGGATGTGACGCTATCACAAGTGCATGAATTTATCCTGAGAGGATGGCCTACAGTGACCGAGCCTCAGATCATGCCTTACTACACTCGCCGCTTGGCATTGAGTGTTCGAGATGGATGTGTTCTGTGGGGTTCAAGAGTAGTTATCCCACCACAAGGGCGGGGTTTGCTACTGAATTTGTTGCATCAGTCGTATCCAGGTATGTCGAGAATGAAAGGCCTAGCGAGGTCATATGTCTGGTGGCCAAAGATGGACCACGATGTGGAAAATGAGGTTAGCCGGTGTGCAGATTGTCAGAGTAACAGGAAGTCACCCCCCACCACGCCATTACATCCATAGGAATGGCCAGATAAACCATGGACACGACTACATGTGGACTACGCTGGACCTTTCATAGGAACATTTTTCCTTGTGCTGATTGATTCTCATTCAAAGTGGATGGATGTTTACCCCATGAACACGTCAACATCGTACACTACGATTGAGAAGTTGAGACAAAGCTTCAGTGTTATGGGATTGCCTCAAATGTTAGTTAGTGACAATGCTACTTGTTTTACAAGCACTTTTACAAGCACACAAGTTTCATGAAACAAAATGGAATTCAGCATGTAACGCCGGCCCCTTTTCACCCATCTTCAAACAGATTAGCAGAACGTGCAGTTCAGACCTTGATGGAGGGGATGAGGAAGATGCAAGGGCCCAGCATTGAAACAAAAGTGTCCAGATTCTTGTTTAGCTACAGGATTACTCCTCAAGCTACAACTGGGTTGTCACCTGCAGAAATGTTGATGTCAAGGTCAACCTTGGATCTCATCAGACCAGACCTGAAAATGAAAATACAACAAAGGCAATGGAATCAAAAATGTATTCATGACACCCGAGCCAAACTCAGAAGTTTCTCACCTGGAGATGATGTCTATACAAGAAACTATGGGTTTGGTTCTAAATGGATTCCAGCTACCATTTTGAGGTTTGCTGGACCAGTATCTTATACTGTGATCATCGGAAGTGGACAAAGACTAAGGAAACACGTGGATCAGATCCGAGCTCGAATTCCAATTCCCTCCGGAGATCTGGATCAATTCTAAAACGAGTAGGACAGGACATTGGAACGTTCCCCAGAGTTGCAGTTGGACAAACCACCTGAGACCAACAATGCTCAACTTCCTGAGACCACCAGTCCGGGACGACCTCCTCCTGTGAAGTCTCCACAAAATTACTTTGTTTCACCATCAAGGGGTGAAGATCTGGTGGCACCAGCTACACCACCTCTGAGACGCTCTATTAGAGAGAGACATTTTTGAAAAAATGTAAATAAGAAAATAACATAGCTCAGAAAGGAATTAAGTTGGGTTATTAGCTTTAAAGGGGGGGGGGGGTGTAGTAACCTGGTATATTTATGTTTACCAATAGATGGCAATATTGACTCAAGACGGGGGTTTGCTTCCCGCTATCCGTAGCTATTTCCTATGTCTGCCTATATAACTATGATTAAGAAAGCTTCAGGTAGCTTAAGCCAGGTGCATTAGAGAATGTAATTCTAAGTTACAATTAAATACTAAACCGTACTTAAGTCTCATGAGTCGTAACTCTAAGAAGCCTTTAAGGATACTACATATACCAACTGGATGCACACCCACGCACACAGACACACACAGACAGATACACACAGTGGAACAACCCCCCCCCCCCCCCCCCCCACGCACACCCGCTGTTTATGCAAAACATCATTTTAAGCAATGCGACTGGGACAGTTTAGAGTGTGTGTCTGCAGTGTACTGATGAGGCTCTCCTGAGGTAGCATGCACAAATTCACACACTCACAAATCTGATTAAAGGAATATGTCAGTGCTTCTAGTGCTGTCTTAATGCGGTATAGGGGCTGTGTGTGTGTGTGTGTGTGTTCGACAGGGTAGAGCCACCAATTAGTCACTGCTGGCTGCTTGCTAATTACTGCGACTCGCTGCACCCGCCTCATACACGCACACACAGACACACATAACTGCCCATGCTACTGCAGGTGAGAAATGACAGTGCAGGTATGAAACGGGAGAATCCTGCCTGCTGCTCTATCAGTCCTGTGTCTGTGTCGTCTGGGTCTGGGGTTCTATTTTTTATGGGAGTGAGTTCCCTCTGGGGAGAGCAGGAGAAAGTGTTCCTGTCAGCAAGTCCTCACAGGGAGAGGGAGAGGTGGAAAGGAGGAGGGAGAAGGGGAGAGGAGACAGGGGGAGTGAAAGGAAAACTTTGATAACTGGGTCGTTCCACGAAAGGAGTGCCTTTTGCACCCCTTTGAGATATTGTTAAACAATATTGCATGTTAAAAGCCTGTTATACTGTATTAAATGAAGTACACTTAAGCAATAAGGCCTGGGGGGTGTGGTATATGGCCAATATACAACGGCTAAGGGCTGTTCTTAAGCACAGCACAACGCGGAGTGCTAGGACACAGCCCTTAGCCGTGGTATATTGGCCATATATCACAAACCCCTGTGGTGCCTTATTGCTATTATAAACTGGTTACCAACATAATTAGAGCAGTAAAAATAAATGTTTTGTCATAACAATGATATACGGTCTGATATAGCATGGCTTTCAGCCAATCAGCACTCAGGGCTCAAACCACCCAGTTTATAATTTAATCACATGGAGAATTCAATAGATCTGATTTTTATATGAATAAAGGCTTCCTAAAGTGTCAAAATTCAGCATTTTCTTTTTCAACCAAGTGTCACTTCTAGGAAGATTTTAATCCACTTAATCTCAACATTTCTACAAGTTTCACCATCATTGTAAAACCGTAGTTATTTTGTTGCTTTGACAAAGTAATTTCTGAAGAATATTATTTATTTCATGTGATTAGTGAATCTTTCCCTCATTTTAAGCTGGCCGAGTGTAACATGTCAATCATGTTACCCATAGATAGACAGGCTAGAAATGTTTTAAGAATTAATTTTTTAAAAAGCTTTAATTCAATTGCCACTCCCTGCTGCACACAACAATCTTCCATTCCCCCTGTCACAAAGGGATTTATGTGTGATTTAAGAAGAAATCGTCAACCCTGTTATTTTAGTTGCCACTTAATAGGCACTTACTATAGTCTTCTTTTTAAAAATTCAACCTCTTGAGATGGGGAGAACATGATCTTTATGAAGTAGAACATGTGCTGTTTGTAACGATGTGCGCTGAGAGTCAGGAAGCAAGTTCAGGGAGGGAGTGATTGATTTAATCAATAAACAAACCACGACCACCGCACACACCAGAAACAATGACGCCTGGGTAAGGATCCAAAGGGAGTGACATATATAGGGAAGGTAATCAGGGAAGTGATGGAGCCCAGGTGAGTCTGATGACGCGCAGGTGCGTGTAACGATGGTGACAGGTGTGCGCCATAACGAGCAGCCTGGTGACCTAGAGGCCAGAGAGGGAGCACACGTGAGAGTACCCCCTCCCCGACGTGCTAATAGTTATGTGAAGGAAAAAAAAACTCTTAGAAAAAGGGTTCTTTGCGGAGGGATAGCATTCTACCAAGAACCGTTTTGATCGGAGGAACCCTTTTTGGAAGAAAGGGTTCTTTAGAAGGCAACAAGGCTTCTTTGGAAAGCAAGAAAGGTTCTACAAAGAACCATCTATCATATTTCCCAACATGTTCTATTGCAGGGTAATTTTCTGAATTGTTTATTTTAATATCTGTGTTTTTGCATGTAAATTGATTGGTTGATTAATATTATGCTACACAAAGATAAATAGCATACGTTTTCCTTAACTAATCCAATCTGTTAGTAGTTGGACTTATTATGCCCATTACTGAGATGGTTGTTCCAGTTTAGATGGTTGAGGTAGTCTCAGTATTCAATCTTCCCTACTCTGGCAGTCATTCTAAATGCAGTTTGCAGGTGATAGCACTTGTTGGATAGTCTAACTCTGGCCTAATTCCAATAGGAATTAAACAACTTTGCAAGTCACCATAATGTGACTTTCAGGTCTGATGCGGTCTGTAAACAAGGCGTTTCCTAACACTGCTGTGTTAGTGTATTGATGGGGAAACAAAGCTTCCTGAAGCGTTGAGCATTTCCAGCAAATTGTGTCTAAAATAAGTTCATTACTCAAGGCTTTGATCAACATAGTGTACACTAGTGGCACCTGCTGGTCAAAAGAATTTACAACAGACAAATTATTATAGATGACGTCGCACACGCCGTAGCGCGTGTGCAGAGTAGCCTTTTTGTCTTCTCCCGAAACCAATATCAAACCAATTAGGTGGTTGTTTGACAAAACGTAGCTTCGGACGTCATTGATCACGTGCTTCTGATAAAGTGATACAAACATCGGCACACTGCTTGGAAATACACTGCTTAGCGATTTCGACGTATGCCTCGGGGCTCCGGTATCAAATGTAACATCACTATGTTAGCATATAACTAAACCCTCAAAGAAAGATCCTATGAATTAGTGTACACTGTACACTCAGTGTATGCAATGCATTGTCATAAATCATTTAATTTTAAAGGCTAATAAGGCTGGTGGAACCATTCATAGGGGGTTCTAGGAAGAACCCTCCAAAGATGAAAGGGTTCTTGGTAGAACCCTTCATAGAGGGTCCTAGGCAGTACCCTTCATAGAGGGTTCGAGGTAGAACCATATACAGGGGTTTCTATGAAGAACCCTAAATAGAGGGTTCTACGTAGCACCAAAAAGGTTCCCTTATGGGCACAAACCGAAGAACCCTAAATGGTTCTATTTTTTTTCTTCTAAGAGCGTAAAGAATCATTGTACCATTTTCACCGCTGTGAAATATATAATTTTAATAACCCAAAATATTGTATTTTCAGCTGTTTGAAGCTGGTGTAAAAGACGCACATTTTTTACTTCAGAATGAGGAAGCATAGAAATGGCACACACAGAACAGAGCTACTGCTTCTTAGACTTGCTTTCAATGAGAATTACATATAGAAATTTGATTTATATATATATATATATATGTGAATTTCATTGGATCGCCCAAAAAGTTACATATTGCAAGTAAAAAAAGTAGGTGAAATTTTTTTTTAAGTTACACTTCTCAAAATTGGTGGAACGCAAACCAGAGAGGGGATAGTCAACAATTGGAATTTTTATTCGCCTGCATTCAGAATGACTGCCAGGTTAGGGAGACTAAGGGTTGAGACTACCTAAACCATCTAAACTGGAACACATATTTCAGTAACGGGTGCAATAAATCCAAGTAACAGATTGGATTAGTTTAGAAAATGTACTGTATGTTACTTATATCTGAGTAGCATAAGATTAATCAATCCATGGAAATGCAAAAACATAGATTATGAAACAAACAATAAAATAAATAAAAAATCTACCTGCAATAGAGCATGCTGGGAAATATGATAATGAATGGTGTGGTTTTTGTTTAACTGGTTATTAACACCAACACTGGGGTTATTTTAAACCAATGAGTGTTATTTTAAAACTTACAGAGTTCATTTAACACCTGAAAAATCAACACTAGGTAACACTGGCATATTTTCTGTCCGTCTTGCTTGGCTCAGGACTGGCGTTAAAGCGATCAGGTGTGAGTGTAACGTGATCATTGCCAGACAGAGAACTAGAATGAGGACATGAACTGAATGAGGACATGAAGAGAACTTTCCAATTTTTCTGCTGCCCTTCTCTTTCTCCATCTCTCTCCCTCTCCCTCTTTCTTCTGTATACTGGAGGACTGTTCTACTCTGCTCTGCTCTATTCTGCCTGTTTGTCTCTGTGTTTGACAATCTGTTGTGTTCCATCCAGCTGTATCATTGAAACCATCTTATGTGCTGCTCAGTGACAACCACAACACAACAGACTCGTAGAGGCAGGCTGAGTGCAGGGGTTCACTGAGGCTGGGCTGCTGACCAGAATACGCATGATCCACAATGACATGGGAGCAGAGGAGTGCATCCTCCTCTCTCTCTCTCTCTTCTTGCCTCTTCTCTCTTTTCCTAACACTTCTCTCTCTCGCCCTGGTCCCTGCCTTTTTCTGCCAAGAGGCATCATGTAACAAATGTAGAGCCCTGACGGTCCAGCAGCGCTGCTCAGTGTGTGTGTGTCTAGTCTAGAGGCCAGCAGGGCTGATCAGTGTGTGGTGTGTCTAGTCTAGAGACCAGCAGGGCTGCTCAGTCCTCCAGCAGGAATTCAGAAGAGTTATTTGAGGTCTAAATGTCAGCCAGCTACTGGCCCTTTCCACCTCAATGAGCCACACCGCTCATCTACTACACAGATGATGGCTGCAGCTTTGTGTGTGTGTGTGTGTGTGTGTGTGTGTGTGGCCCTTTGTGTATGGTGGCAGAGTGGTGGCTGGGTGGTGGCAGAGTGATGGATACATCCATTTAATGTCATGTGGAGGATGGCCCTCAGTGTGTGTTTGTGTGTGTGTGTGTGTGTGTAGGCACAGCCTTTGTGTGTATATGTCTTCCAAGTCTGCATTACATACAAGGCAGATCTTTAACCTCAGCTTCTCTCTCATCTCTTTGTGCTAAATGCATTGGCTCACACATATCTATTAGTATGTATGAGCAGCAGACATCCAGCCAGCCAAGTCAGCCAGAGGCTGCGTCCCAAATGGCACCCTATTCTCTATATAGAGCACTACTTTTGACCATGGCACATGGGGCCCATAGGGCTCTGGTCAAAAGTAGTGCACTATGTAGGGAATAGGGTGCCATTTAGGAGACCCCCAGACAGTCAGACAGCAGCTCCTCCAATGACAATGCCCGATACTGAGTTTGACATGATCCTTCTATCCAGTCCAAATCACATCACACTTCATTCCCCGCCGCACACCGAGAGGAGGCCGGCCGGTTCACGCTTAATCATCTTCATGGTCGCCTTTAGCCTTTTGGGGGCCCTAAGTGAGATTTGTACTCATTTTGCTGTGGGTCACAGATACAAATGAGCAGTTTTACAGCTAATTTCCTGCAATTCTACACATTTTGCCATGACTTATGCCATGTTAATGATATCTAAGTGAGGGTGACTAACACAATCAATGGGGGCCCTGGAGATCAGGGCCCCTGGGCATGTGCCCTTTGTGACCAGTCAGTATTCAGCCATGATTACGACAAATTTAGATTGTTAAGTTAGCTAGCTAAACTATCTAAAAATTGTTAGCTGACATGGCTAATTGAGTGATTGTCAGTGACTGACATAACAAGAGAAATACTGCTGATGCACAACCACATTTTGAACTTGCACTTTGTGTATTCTACTCTTCTAACTTTCTAATTCAACTTTTCTAACTCTTTCTAACTTGCTTATGCCTGGAGCCGGCCCAGATCATCCTCTATATCCGATGAAACTGTCGTGGAAATTACCACCAGGGACACCTGAAATCAATATTAAATCATTCTTTATTATCAGCAAGCTGGAGAGGTTCCAGCAAATGTATGCACCAAGTAGTACACGTCTATCAGGAGCTCTGCCGGGGCAGTCCCGTTAGTTCTGTTATATACTGCTTACACAGACAAGTTATATTTGCATGATTTAGCTTATTCAATAATCATAATTAATTAATCATTAACATTTGGTTCATGCATTTGACCGACCTATACATCACGAGGCTTCCTCACTCCAAGCTGAGACTTTGAAACTGAGACACCCCTTTCGGTTCTCAAAACAATGTTCTGGACGTATTGCCAAATTGCTTGTACTGATAGTGAGGATTCTTCCCAGGCATGATCATTTAGTCACTTGCATGAACCCAGTCAACTTGGTTATTAGAAAAGCACAAACAAAACTTTTCTTCACATTCCCTCCTGTTATCACTCTGTGATAATTATTGTTGAATTTTAAGGTAAGCATTAGATTATAGCTTCTATTAAAAGTAGGTTCTTCTATTAAAGTAAGCGAAATCAACACATACAGACACTTCATCCTTTCAAACCCTTCACTCTGGGTTGTACAATCTAAAATACACACAAGGGATCCACAGACTCAGATTGCTTCCATAGCTCTTAATTTTTTAAAATGTATTACAAAAAACACAAGGAAGGGGTAGCATTAAAGTATTAGAACATGAAGGACAAACAATACAGCATCAAGACACTATCAAACATGTATGAGTCTTTCCGTAACAGAGCCATTCTTATGTGTGAGGGTGCGTGTGCATGATAGTGATATAAAATATATGTCATAGTTTCCTTTTTCATGATCACAATCTTGTGAAACCCGAACCCTCCAAGATCCCCCCCCCACAGTTCCCCAATAGCTGTCCCTCAACCATTCGGGACCCCTCCCACAGTCCACCCCGGAATTTTTTAAACAATTAATTCCATTCCATTCTTCTATTAAAGTAAGCGAAATCAACACATACAACCAGACGCTTCATCCTTTCAAACCCTTCACTCTGGGTTGTACAATCTAAAATACACACAAGGGATCTATAGACTGTTTCCAAAGCTCTTACCTATAAAACCATTGCAATAGAATGTTTAATCATAAGACCTTCCCTTCATACAGTTACACATGCTTCATTACGCAATTTCAATTATTGTATTCTGACGTAAAATGTTCCTTCACAAAGCCATGGGGCTCAGACAGGTTCATCGACGTGTACGGAGGAGGAATTTGAATGTAAATCTGACACGACGCTTCTATGACAGGTGTGTCCAATTGACATTGACATTGACACAGTATGTCAATCTATTTCAGATGATTCATGTCAGTTGAGACGACCCATAAATAAATGTATTTATTCGTTGTATTTTTATGTCAGGTGTCATGTAGTTTTTATATATTGCATGTATATGTGCTGTTTTTCTTTCAAATAAGGAAGTCTCTACAGTGATCCTAGGTAAACAAAGTAGAGCAGGGGGAACCCTCAGTCATATTGACGAAGATATTCAAACTTTATTGCCCAGGCACCACATCTGACACACACACACACACACACAGGCAACCGGTAGCCTAGTAGCTTGGAGCAGCAACAGTCATGTCAGAGTCAGAAGATCAGGCACAAAAATAGGTGGTATTTAATTTACAGTGCAGGCGATGAGAGAACTGAAATCAGAGACGTTATTTACAAAGTATCTGAAAAATAAACAGTTTGCCAACAACAATATTACCTTGACTTGAGCACAAAGCCAAAAGCGCCTCCAACACAGTTCCAAACACCCATGAACTCACACATCGGAGTAGGACTGCAACTAGCAGAGCTCTGTAACAACATACAACCTCACCAATAGCTCTTCCTGAATGAGGAGAAAGGAAAGGAAAGGAAAAAGGACCTGCCCTATCAACATCTAAACTTGCCAATTTGACTGGTATGGTGGTCACGGTACCTAGCCACTGGCACCCACACGTGTTGATGAAATGTTTGTCATCTTCACCGTACTGAGTGCACTGTAGGTTGTGCTACTAGCATGTCAATATCACAAATGTATGAATATTCAATTTCTCTTTCGTGGTCTATTAATTTAAGGTTTTCATATTTTATTTCTACTTTACTGTATGTCTTTCTCTTTTAATTAGTTCACCTTGTTATCTAGTACCCTGTGTGCGGTGTTGGAATGTGCTGGTAATTTGATTGGCCAGGTCTGGATGCCAGCTGTATGTGTGAGGCTGTAATCAGGGGTAAGGAATTCCTGCAGGGTTGAGGAGAGGTGGATGTTATCCAGGTTTGATTAAGTTGGCTGGAGCCAATTTGGGGAAATATTCTCTCTCATCCCTCTCTCCCCCTATCCCCCCTTTATCTCTCCTCTATTCTACCCTCCCCGTTTCCATCCCTCTTCTTATTTTCTCCCACCTATCTCCCCCATCCCTCTCCTTCCTGTTTTTCTGCTCCTCTCCCTCTATCCATCCAGCTCTGCTCTCCACACAGACGAGAATAGTAATGTTGTTTAGAAGCAATTAAAACCTCTGTTGGGATCCTGGGTCAGGATTGAAGGATGAATTTTGACAGAATGAGGCGATTGTTTTTATTTTCTTTGATATATACTTTATTTGTTTGTGCTGAGGGGATTTGAGTCATTTACATAGAGCTTATAGCTAGCTACATCTCTCAGAATCATCTCAGCAACACGAATTCATGCAGCAACACACACAGCATTCACACACTCTCTCTCGCTCTCTCAAACACACACACACACACACTCCACAGGGCCTTATTAACCTAATTGGCAGATTTGGGTGCTACGGTGCAGATTGGCGTGCTGGGATGGGAACTTGATGAGTGTCATGCCGTGCTTATCATTAGGCAGGAGGACAACTGGTGATGTCATTATTCTCCATGGATACAATCTGTTACTGTAGCTCTTCATCTTCACCTGTGACACAGTCTAAAAGGGGAGGTGACAAGATGGTGGAAATGTGCGACACATAAACATGTCCTCTGTTTCAGTTATCTGTTTGAGTTGAGTCTTCATTTCCTGCTTAATAACCACCATCGACCCTGACCAGACACTGTCGTTGCAGCAGCATACAGCCCACCAACTCTCTCTCTGTGTGTGTGTGTGTGTGTGTGTGTAACTGTGTGTGTAACTGTCTCTCCCCTCACCCTTTATCCTGACGCATGTCCGCCCTTCTCTGTCAGATTGTTTTACAGTAGGTCTTTCTGTGTTTGTGTGTGTGTGTGTCTGGGTTAATTAGCTACAGAGCGGTCCCATCTATCAGCCTAATTCTCCGTCCGTGCCCAAGACAGCTCCATTAGCACTGTGTACACACACACACACACACACACACACACACACACACACACACACACATAGAGCAGCCCCAGCAGGGTAGATGGTGTGCTGAACCTCCAGATACAATATCAGGGTGGATATTATAATATAGCTTGGTAGAATGAGCAGATAACTGTTACTAGAATCCCCTCAACATCATTTGAAGTATAACTTCCAGGTCCCGATGGACATTGCTGGTATTTCCCAAAAGTGACGTCATCTGTCAATGTGACATCGACCTTGCAGTAAGTCACTCTCTGTCCCCATATCCTCTTCTTCCCTTGATATTACCTGTGTAAAGTCTGCCTTTCATTCATACATACAGTGGGGCAAAAAAGTATTTAGTCAGCCACCAATTGTGCAAGTTCTCACACTTAAAAAGATGAGAGAGGCCTGTAATTTTCATCATAGGTACACTTCAACTATGACAGACAAAATGAGGGAAAAAAATCCAGAAAATCACATTGTAGGATTTTTTATGAATTTATTTGCAAATTATGGTGGAAAATAAGTATTTGGTCAATAACAAAAGTTTATCTCAATACTTCGTTATATACCCTTTGTTGGCAATGACAGAGGTCAAACGTTTTCTGTAAGTCTTCACAAGGTTTTCACACACTGTTGCTGGTATTTTGGCCCATTCCTCCATGCAGATCTCCTCTAGAGCAGTGATGTTTTGGGGCTGTTGCTGGGCAACACGGACTTTCAACTCCCTCCAAAGATTTTCTATGGGGTTGAGATCTGGAGACTGGCTAGGCCACTCCAGGACCTTGAAATGCTTCTTACGAAGCCACTCCTTCGTTGCCCGGGCGGTGTGTTTGGGATCATTGTCATGCTGAAAGACCCAGCCACGTTTCATCTTCAATGCCCTTGCTGATGGAAGGAGGTTTTCACTCAAAATCTCACGATACATGGCCCCATTCATTCTTTCCTTTACACGGATCAGTCGTCCTGGTCCCTTTGCAGAAAAACAGCCCCAAAGCATGATGTTTCCACCCCCATGGTTCACAGTAGGTATGGTGTTCTTTGGATGCAACTCAGCATTCTTTGTCCTCCAAACACGACGAGTTGAGTTTTTACCAAAAAGTTATATTTTGGTTTCATCTGACCATATGACATTCTCCCAATCTTCTTCTGGATCATCCAAATGCTCTCTAGCAAACTTCAGACGGGCCTGGACATGTACTGGCTTAAGCAGGGGGACACGTCTGGCACTGCAGGATTTGAGTCCCTGGCGGCGTAGTGTGTTACTGATGGTAGGCTTTGTTACTTTGGTCCCAGCTCTCTGCAGGTCATTCACTAGATCCCCCCGTGTGGTTCTGGGATTTTTGCTCACCGTTCTTGTGATCATTTTGACCCCACGGGGTGAGATCTTGCGTGGAGCCCCAGATCGAGGGAGATTATCAGTGGTCTTGTATGTCTTCCATTTCCTAATAATTGCTCCCACAGTTGATTTCTTCAAACCAAGCTGCTTACCTATTGCAGATTCAGTCTTCCCAGCCTGGTGCAGGTCTACAATTTTGTTTCTGGTGTCCTTTGACAGCTCTTTGGTCTTGGCCATAGTGGAGTTTGGAGTGTGACTGTTTGAGGTTGTGGACAGGTGTCTTTTATACTGATAACAAGTTCAAACAGGTGCCATTAATACAGGTAACGAGTGGAGGACAGAGGAGCCTCTTAAAGAAGAAGTTACAGGTCTGTGAGAGCCAGAAATCTTGCTTGTTTGTAGGTGACCAAATACTTATTTTCCACCATAATTTGCAAATAAATTCATTAAAAATCCTACAATGTGATTTTCTGGATTTTTTTTCTCATTTTGTCTGTCATAGTTGAAGTGTACCTATGATGAAAATTACAGGCCTCTCTCATCTTTTTAAGTGGGAGAACTTGCACAATT